>NC_061512.1:255903789-255974195 GCF_022539505.1 Lolium rigidum
CCTCGGAGGTTTTCTCCGGGAAAGCTGAGGTGCCCTCGGTGTCCTTGCCGGAATCCTTAGTGGGATCCAGTTGGACTGGGACGAAGGGAGGCGGAGCGGAGGAGATGGGCGTTGCCATGATCGGCTCAGTGGTGGGAGGCGGAGTCGCGGAAGACATCTGAAGACAGAAAAGATCGCGGAAAAACAAAGTTTAGTCGGATCCGCGTCTTCGTCGTAAAGATCATCCCTACCAACTACGGCGAAGGATCGAAGCTCGGAGAACTTACCGTAATGGATTCCGCGGTGGTCGGAGTCGCCGGCGGCGAGGTTTTCGTACAGTGGCTCGCCGGAGTTAAGAACACGATGAACACCACGGTGGTGAAATCGCTCCGGTGATGCTCCGGCGATTTTTCCGGCGGGTTCCGGCACGGCGGAGGAGGAGCTCGCGAGCGGCGCTGCGTAGAGAGGTAGAAAGGGGGGTGAATGAGGATTAGGGGTCGACGACGGATATTTATAGGCCGGTGGGACGAGATTCGTGTTCCGCATCCTGTGGTCGGAACGCAAGCGTCGCACCGTTGGATGCGTGACACGTGTCCCAAACCCTAAACGGTAAAAATGGCTAGAGATAAGTTACCGCACAAATCGCGCAAAAAATGGCGCCAGAATTGGCGGGACCGTTTGAGCCTTTTAAGGTTCCGGGTAATTGCGTGAAGATAAGTTGGCTCTCGTTCGCAAGCAGGGAAGTAACCCGGAAACGTATTTCGAACCCTCGATGGATGAAGTCCCGCAGAATGTGAGCATTTTCCGACTAAAAGTTGGGAAAAGAAGAAAATGTGAAGTTGGAGTTCTTCAAGTTTCTCCGCGTTACCAATATTGTCGGAAACCATGGTGGACTAGCGAAGCGGAAACAGCAGGCGAAACTCGGAGAACTCTGGGGGCTACTATTGTGGGTATACTTCATGGGTGTACCATCGACAGTGCCTAGATCCGGCAAGCCCGGGTGGCCCACAGATGGTGATGAGGCATGTGGCCCATCGGGCGGCCCGGTTCTTGTTGATCCTGACGGAAGATGTCCGGCCCAGGAGCAGGGAGCCGGATCCGACCGACCATGAAGAGGAACCCGGATCCATGGAGGCCTGTTAAGGGACCCGGATCCGGCACGACATAGATGGAAGGGTGGATCCTTGACGTACACGGCAAGACATTGTACCGTAGTTAGGAAACCTGTATCCGGGTAGGACTCTCCATGTAAACCCTAGATCCGTGCGCCTTTATAAGCCGGATCCTGGGCGCCCTAGAGGCACGACCTCAACTCATTGTAACATCGCGAAAGTGCCCAGATAATTCCAGACAAGCAGCAGTAGGCCCTGTCATCGTGCAGGTGTTCCGAAGCTGGGTAATCGCGTACCACCGTCCCGTGTGCACTCCGCCCTATGGCCCCTATTTCTTCTCCCCCTCGTGAGGATCCCTCCTTCGAGGTACTGTCGATTAGGCAACGACATCCCTACCTCACTACTACCTCCGTCATTACAAGCTGAAGATGATCCTGCTGTGAAGCTCAAGTCCAATGAAGTTAGGATTGGACCAATAACACGAGCTCGTGCGAAGCTACTCAAACAACAGGTGAACTTGTTCCTAAACAATACTTTGATTGATGAGAACTTTATACTTGCCTAAGTGCTATTACTTATGTATGATCGAGTTATGAGGAGGGAGCAAGCATCGCACGAGGAGGAGAGGAGCAGGCTGGACCGAGAAGATGGACGTGAAGGCTCGGACATGGAGCTGGACATGAAGACATCCCATGGACGCGCGAGGGAGGAGCGGGAGGAAGGCGCGAGAGGGGAAGATGAAGTTCAGGCCGGTGCCAGATCCGGTCCGACCGGCCGTGCCGCCGGACCATCCGGTCCCAGGCCCGGTCCGACCGGATCCTGCGCCGGGTCCGTCCGGTTTCAACCGGCCGCGGCGCTTGTGCCATCCGGGCACTATCCAGTAAGCCCGGGAGCTTCGCCCGGTCACCACCCGGCGCCAGGCCCGGTTTGAACGATGAGGTCGACGATGAGGTGTCCGGCAAAGCGAGCATGTTTTCCAATGGCTCCAGTGAGTCCCGTGCGGAACCTGTTGCCGCCGATAACGTGGGTTCCACTGCTGTTGTTGTGGCTGTCTGCTCATCTCATGTCATAGCTGCGAACTGTGGAGATTCACGGGTCGTGCTCTGCCGCGGGAAGGAGCCGATTGCTCTCTCCGTCGATCACAAAGTATGAACTGGAATTTACCGCTCAGCTAAGTTTATTAATCCAGTTAAGTTACAAAGTTGTGTCTGATCATGCTTCCGTGTTCCAGCCTGATAGGAAGGTGTTGCGGTCAGAAACCCACCGGCGAGCAGCGACGGGCAACACAGTAGAGCCGGGAGGCTCCCAGGACTGCGGCTGGCCCTGGTCCCTCGAGAGACGGCCCGCAAAGACTCGGCACGCACGTCTGATGCTGGTGCAAGGGCGTGCCACATGACCTATACCTGGTCAGGAAGGTGATGGATTTGCCTTGCTTAGTTTCCTGCATGGCATACACGTAAACATTAAATACGAGCCTCGATCGGCTCTCAGGTTGTCCTGTGAATCGACTCAAGGAGCCGATCCACCCATGATTCGTACGAGGTGCACGATCACATGGTGGTCCTGCTTGATCAAAACAAAGCTAAAACGACCTACTACGATTTAGGGTTTTCACCACATAATCGGAACATCCTACACGTGATTGAGCCTGGCGGCCACGCACGGTGATCATAAACCGACCCTAGATAAGGCCTAAAAACCAACATGAAGTTGATCCCCGGAACATCCTGTCTAGGGCTAGCAAACTACACCCTACGCGCCACTGGATCCTTCAACCCGTTTGTAAGGCCTAACTATGCGAGATATTAAACTAATCCTTGAAGAACAAGGAGCAATCATAACGGATCGGATCTACTAAATAATGATCAAGCGAGGTGCCGCCCTTACACCTAAGATAGGTGTAAGGGCGGCTAGACATCTAAGGGTTGCACGGACGAAAGCATATGATACGATGAAACAATGCTAACCCTAACACGTCTATGATAACTACGTTGCTCGCCATCAACAAGGCTTCAGCACGAGCAACGCATGAACAGCGAATAAACTTGATGCGATCTAGGTAGCATGATGCTTATCCGGAAGAAACCCTCGAGACAAGGGAGTTGGCGATGCGCCTAGATTGATTTGTGGTGAACGTGATTGTTGTTTATTCCAGTAACTCTAGATACATATTTATAGTCCGTAGACTTTCTAACGTGGGAGTAATCCCAACCGTGCACGAGCCAAACTCTATCTAACCGACACGTATCCTACTATATTTACAGATACACGGGCAAACTAGCCCAAATTTTGTATACAAGGCCGATTCAATGTATTCCTTCCAGGTATATTCTTCAAGCCCATCTTTAATCGCGGCCCACCTCTGATCCGGTCAAATTCTGGTGATAACACATGCCCCCCTGGTTTTGGAAATGACAATTCCAAAATCACTCTGCTTTTTCTTCGTCGGGTCATGTCGTGGCAGAGCAGAACCGTCGCAGTATCCTTCATGTTGCCTTGCCTCCTCCACTTCTCCGCGTGACCTGGCCAATTTTTTTTTTCTTTGGGCAACTGCTGTGGCATTGAATCTCCACTATATCCCTTTATTTTAACCGCATCCTGCAGTTCCCTTCTTCATCCCCTTCGCATTAGCACTCCAAAAGCTCTCATCTGCCACCATGTCTTCTTCCTCCTCTGCCTCGTCGGGTCTTTCCACCCAGTCCTCCTCCACCCGCGAGCCGACGCCGGAGTGGGACCCGGAGGAGGCCCATGAGGCCAACATTCGCCGCGCCATCGAAGACGGGGACGAGTCCAGTCACGACTTCTCCGTGCGGTGCGAGGACGACAAGTCCTCGACCGACGGGGAAAGTGACCTTCGCTTCCTTGCCGACGGGGAAACGGAGGAGGAGAGCGATGACGATCGCTTCTCCCGGGATGACTTCACCTCCTCCGAGGAGGAGGAGGGAGGAGGAGGAGGACGACGACACCTCCTCCGATGAGCCGCCGGCCAAGCGCTTACGCCCCGGCCGGGGAACCTCAGCGACTTCGACGGCGACGACGACGCCGACGAGGAAGACGCGAGGACAATGAGGGCCCTGCCGGCGGCCGCGGCAGCAGCCGGCGAGCGAGCCCGCCGGGAGTAGCGCCGACAGCGGCGACGACGGCGACAACGAGGGCAGTGACGGCCCATAGATAGGACCCTTAGCATAGGATCAGTAGTAGTAGATGGGGCAATGTATCCCCTGGTACTTCCTTTTGAGAGCAATCAACTCTTTATGTAAGAAATCCCATTATCAATGAAGAATTTCCCTCAATTTGATTTTGCCGATTTCCTTTATGCTAATTTAGCCGATTTCCCCTCATACTGACTTTGCCGATTGTCCACTTAGCCAATGCTCAATGAGCCGATGGCAACGTATCGGTCCTTCACAACCTATCCTTCAACTCTTCGACTGATGACTTTGAGATCTGGTGGACAATGTGGAAGACCCATGCCTTCAAGAGAGCCCTTAAATTCCTCCCACCAGCTCCAGTGATCCTCTTCTGCAAGAACTCACCATCTTTGAAGAAGGTTATGACGCAGGGCCAGCCGATGACACCCCAATCGGCTTCTAAAAACAGAGCATCTACCAGGTCAGCTGCCCCCCCGATCCTCAGTCAAGGCGAGAATAGCGGTGAGGACACACAGTTCAGACAAATGGACCCGAGCTCGAGCAAATCTGAGAAAACCACTACGCAGAGCCAGCCAGACTTGCCACCATCGGCTTCCAAGAAAAGGTCAGCCACTCCGGTCCTAGCCATTCCTACGAGTGTAGCTGAGAAGGTGGCTAACTTGGCCAAGCCGACAGTAGATACACCAGAGCCGATCACCTTTTCTTCCGTCGAAAGCCGATATTGCAGACGAAACACCAACGGCTTAATGAGCAAAAGGCTGCCTTGTACGCCAACTGATATCTCTGACAGCACTGCTGAACTGGCGACCTTGCGCAAAGGGTTGGAGGTCCTCGAAGAGAAGGTTCAGGCAACAGCTCGTTGAAGCTGAGGAAGCTCTCATTGTTCACTCCCTCGAGGAAGCAGAAGGCCTCGAAGCTGAACTGAAGACCGACTTGGTCAAAATCCACGTCCTCGAAGCTGGTAGATCCTGTGTAATTTGTACTAGAGTCGATGGCTGTGCATCGGCTTTGTTTCTTAGTTCTAAAGTCGATGTCCGTGCATCGGCTGTACATCGTGAGAATTTTTTTTTTACTGGCCGATTTTTCTATCGGCCCCCAACATTTCACTGCACATGTATCGCACATGTTCATCTGATTAGGTGCCCCCCGAGCCGAATCTGCCAGGTAACTGCGGATATCGGCTCTGTAGTTAGCCAAGGCACTGTATTTTAACGTCGGCTCCGTTAGGGCCAATGTTGACTTCTTCCAACTCATCAACCGACGTAAACCTGTTGCCCGTTAGATCGACGTTGAACACAGGCAGAACGTATGGTGAGGATAATTTTGGCCGATTGCTGGAATCGGCCTCCATGTTGATTGAATCGCTCAATGAAGGTTTTGCAATGTTCGTCCATAGATCTTTGGGGCCGATCACAAGGATCGGCCTCGCCACGTTCGTCCATAGATTTGTTCTTGCTATACGGTCAGGCCGGTGGATAAGACCAGCCTGACCCCGTCCTTCGTCATGTCGATGCGCTCGCAGTCGTCCAAATTGATGCATGAGAGTGGCTCTTGGCCTGTCGTCTTTCAAACGTTCATGCCAGCCGTTGAAATCTCGGCTGAGTCATCTGCGTGGACGACCTCTACTTCATCTCCATCCCACTGTATTAAGCATTGGTGCATCGTGGATGGAATGCAACAATTAGCGTGGATCCAATCTCTCCCTAGCGGGACAGCATAGGTGCTCTTGCTATCGACAATAAAGAACGTCGTAGGGATGGTTTTCCTTCCTACGGTCGGATCCACGTTCGAGAACACCTTGTGCGTCGGACGCTTGGCCGTTGAAATCGCTCGGTGTAACGTTGGTCTTGATCGAGATCCGAGCTAGAGCGTCCCAACCGACGTAGCATGGAGTAAGGCATAATGTTGATGCCGCTCCGGTGTCCACCGAGCATCTTGTTGACGGGCTGCCCATTGATATAACCTCGCAAGTACGGGGCCTTCGGATGTCGCGTAGCTCCTTTCTCGTGGCTTCTCAAAGATAACCGGCCGTGGGCCACGATCAAGTTGTGCCACATGTGCTTCGTCTAATCTCGGAGCACTAAACTCCGCCGGAAGGATGAACACCATGTTTGTGCCGGCCGATGTCTCATCATCGGCTTTCTTCCGTCCAGGGCGCCACTCTTTCCTTTGTGGCCGTCCTTCTTCGTCCAGAGTTCGTTGAATTTTCGCGGCCAGATCAGGCCGCGCCTTCCTTAACGTGTGCAGGTATAACCTTTCGGCTTCCTCCAAACCACGTAGTCGCTGAACCCTACGCTTTTGGGAACGGCTGAGTCCATCAGGGCACCACCTTGGCCGGTGGTACTTATCTTCTTCTTCTTCATCATCGTCCTCTAGTTCCTCGAGATCTTCCACCCGAGAGGACTCAGCGTACTTGTTCCGAGGCGGGAGAGGCCCTAGACGTTTGAACACGGACACGTTAGCTGCATCCTTCTTCTTCTGTCTACATTCTGGGCAATTGCCGATTGTAGGCAATCGGCTCATTCCTGAATCCCAGCAGTGTCTGAAGAAGGGACAGTCCCAGTGCCTATCCACGTCGTCTTGCTCTCTCGACTTTTCCTTGGGGTGGCGCTCATATCTCTCCTCGTCACGATCATGCCGACGATGTCTCCTGGCGTCCCTAGCCAGACGATCTCTTTCGTCATCGTTGTCGTATCGTCGGCGTTGGTCGTATTGACTCACGTATTTGTTGAGGAGGTGATCAGAGAGGTCGCTGATATCTCACATTCTTCACTTCTCCCTCCGTGATGTAGCGCTTGCCATCGAGCCGGAGCCGATCGCGTGGAACGGCTTCCTCTTTGTCGTTGTCATGAGAGCAGCTGCCCTCGTCTCTGTCCTCTTGATGGCGTGTATTTCACACGTTCGTTGGGCAACCCCAAGAGGAAGGTATGATGCGCACAGCAGCAAGTTTTCCCTCAGAAAGAAACCAAGGTTTATCGAACCAGGAGGAGCCAATAAGCACGTTGAAGGTTGATGGCGGCGGGATGTAGTGCGGCGCAACACCGGAGATTCCGGCGCCAACGTGGAACCTGCACAACACAACCAAAGTACTTTGCCCCAACGAAACGAGTGAGGTTGTCAATCTCACCGAGCTTGTCTGTAACAAAGGATTAACCGAATTGTGTGGAAGATGATTGTTTGCAGAGAAAACGAGTAAAACAAGTATTGCAGCAGATTTGTATTTCGAGTATTAAAGAATGGACCGGGGTCCATAGTTCACTAGAGGTGTCTCTCCCATAAGATAAAAGCATGTTGGGTGAACAAATTACGGTCGGGCAATTGACAAATAGAGAGGGCATAACAATGCACATACATGTCATGATAAGTATAGTGAGATTTAATTGGGCATTACGACAAAGTACATAGACCGCCATCCAACTGCATGTATGCCTAAAAAGTCCACCTTCAGGTTATCGTCCGAACCCCTTCCAGTATTAAGTTGCAAAGCAACAGACAATTGCATTAAGTATGGTGCGTAATGTAATCAACAACTACATCCTCGGACATAGCGCCAATGTTTTATCCCTAGTGGCAACAGACACAACACAACCTTAGAACTTTACGTCACTCGTCCCGAGTGTCAATGCGGGCATGAACCCACTATCGAGCATAAATACTCCCTCTTGGAGTTAAAAGCAAAAACTTGGCCAGAGCCTCTACTAATAACGGAGAGCATGCAAGATCATAAACAACACATATGTAATAACTTGATAATTAACATAACATGGTATTCTCTATCCATCGGATCCCGACAAACACAACATAGAGTATTACGAGATAGATGATCTTGATCATGTTAGGCAGCTCACAAGATCCAACAATGAAGCACAATGAGGAGAAGACAACCATCTAGCTACTGCTATGGACCCATAGTCCGGGGGTGAACTACTCACTCATCACTCCGGAGGCGACCATGGCGGTGTAGAGTCCTCCGGGAGATGAATCCCCTCTCCGGCGGGGTGCCGGAGGAGATCTCCGAGAATCCCCCGAGATGGGATCGGCGGCGGCGGCGTCTCGGTAAGGTTTTCCGTATCGTGGTTTTTCGCCTCGGGGGTTTCGCGACGGAGGCTTTAAGTAGGCGGAAGGGCGAGTCGGGGGGCTGACGAGGGGCCCACACCACGGGCGGCGCGGGCCCCGCTTGGCCGCGCCGCCTTGTGGTTTGGCCACCTCGTGGCCCCACTTCGTATGCTCTTCGGTCTTCGGAAGGTTCGTGGCGAAATAGGCCCACGGGTCTTCGTTTCGTCCAATTCCGAGAATATTTCGTTACTAGGATTTCTGAAACCAAAAACAGCGAGAAAACAACAAGCGGCACTTCGGCATCTTGTTAATAGGTTAGTTCCGAGAAAATGCACGAATATGACATAAAGTGTGCATAAAACATGTAGGTATCATCAATAATATGGCATAGAACATAAGAAATTATCGATACGTCGGAGACGTATCAAGCATCCCCAAGCTTAGTTACTGCTCGTCCGAGCGAGGTAAAACGATAACAAAGATAATTTCTGAAGTGACATGCCATCATAACCTTGATCATACTATTTGTAAACATATGTAGTGGATGCAGCGATCAAAACAATGGTAATGACATGAGTAAACAAGTGAATCATAAAGCAAAGACTTTTCATGAATAGTACTTCAAGACAAGCATCAATAAGTCTTGCATAAGAGTTAACTCATAAAGCAATAAATCAAAGTAAAGGTATTGAAGCAACACAAAGGAAGATTAAGTTTCAGCGGTTGCTTTCAACTTGTAACATGTATATCTCATGGATAATTGTCAACATAGAGTAATATAACAAGTGCAATATGCAAGTATGTAGGAATCAATGCACGGTTCACACAAGTGTTTGCTTCTTGAGGTGGAGAGAGATAGGTGAGCTGACTCAACATAAAAGTAAAAGAGAATGGTCCTTCAAAGAGGAAAGCATCGATTGCTATATTTGTGCTAGAGCTTTTATTTTGAAAACATGAAACAATTTTGTCAACGGTAGTAATAAAGCATATGAGTTATGTAAATTATATCTTACAAGTTGCAAGCCTCATGCATAGTATACTAATAGTGCCCGCACCTTGTCCTAATTAGCTTGGACTACCGGATCTTTGCAATGCACATGTTTTAACCAAGTGTCACAATGGGGTACCTCCATGCCGCTTTGTACAAAGGTCTAAGGAGAAAGCTCGCATTTTGGATTTCTCGCTTTTGATTATTCTCAACTTAGACATCCATACCGGGACAACATGGACAACGAGATAATGGACTCCTCTTTAATGCATAAGCATGTGGCAACAATTATTATTCTCATATGAGATTGAGGATATATGTCCAAAACTGAAACTTCCACCATGAATCATGGCTTTAGTTAGCGGCCCAATGTTCTTCTCTAACAATATGCATGCTCCAACCATTAAGGTGGTAGATCTCTCTTACTTCGGACAAGACGGACATGCATAGCAACTCACATGATATTCAACAAAGAATAGTTGATGGCGTCCCCAGAAGCATGGTTATCGCACAACAAGCAACTTAATAAGAGATAAAGTGCATAAGTACATATTCAATACCACAATAGTTTTTAAGATATTTGTCCCATGAGCTATATATTGCAAAGGTGAATGATGGAATTTTAAAGGTAGCACTCAAGCAATTTACTTTGGAATGGCGGATAAATACCATGTAGTAGGTAGGTATGGTGGACACAAATGGCATAGTGGTTGGCTCAAGGATTTTGGATGCATGAGAAGTATTCCCTCTCGATACAAGGTTTAGGCTAGCAAGGTTATTTGAAACAAACACAAGGATGAACGGTGCAGCAAAACTCACATAAAAGACATATTGTAAACATTATAAGACTCCACACCGTCTTCCTTGTTGTTCAAAACTCAATACTAGATGTTATCTAGACTCTAGAGAAACCAAATATGCAAACCAAATTAGCAAGCTCTAAGTGTTTCTTCATTAATGGGTGCAAAGTATATGATGCAAGAGCTTAAACATGAGCACAACAATTGCCAAGTATCAAATTATCCAAGACATTTTAGAGTTACTACATGTAGCATTTTCCAATTCCAACCATATAACAATTTAACGAAGAAGAAACTTCGCCATGAATACTATGAGTAGAGCCTAAGGACATACTTGTCCATATGCTACAGCGGAGCGTGTCTCTCTCCCATAAAGTGAATGCTAGGATCCATTTTATTCAAACAAAACAAAAAACAAAAACAAACCGACGCTCCAAGCAAAGTGCATAAGATGTGACGGAATAAAAATATAGTTTCGGGGGAGGAACCTGATAATGTTGTCGATGAAGAAGGGGATGCCTTGGGCATCCCCAAGCTTAGACAGCTTGAGTCTTCTTAGAATATGCGAGGGGTGAACCACCGGGGCATCCCCAAGCTTAGAGCTTTCACTCTCCTTGATCATATTGCATCATACTCCTCTCTTGATCCTTGAAAACTTCCTCCACACCAAACTCGAAACAACTCATTAGAGGGTTAGTGCACAATAAAAATTCACATGTTCAGAGGTGACACAATCATTCTTAACACTTCTGGACATTGCATAAAGCTACTGGACATTAATGGATCAAAAGAAATTCATCCAACATAGCAAAAGAGGCAATGCGAAATAAAAGACAGAATCTGTCAAAACAGAAGAGTCCGTAAAGATGGATTTTATTAGGCCACCAGACTTGCTCAAATGAAAATGCTCAAATTGAATGAAAGTTGCGTACATATCTGAGGATCATGCACGTAAATTGGCTTAATTTTCTGAGCTACCTACAGGGAGGTAGACCCAGATTCGTGACAGCAAAGAAATGCTGGAAGCTGCGCGGTAATCCAAATCTAGTACTTACTTTACTATCAAAGACTTTACTTGGCACAACAAAACTCAAAACTAAGATAAGGAGAGGTTGCTACAGTAGTAAACAACTTCCAAGACACAAATATAAAACAAAAATACTGTAGTAAAAACATGGGTTGTCTCCCATAAGCGCTTTTCTTTAACGCCTTTCAGCTAGGCGCAGAAAGTGTATCTCAAGTAACATCAAGAGACGAAGCATCAACATCATAATTTGTTCTAATAATAGAATCATAAGGTAACTTCATTCTCTTTCTAGGGAAGTGTTCCATACCTTTCTTGAGAGGAAATTGATATTTAATATTACCTTCCTTCATATCAATAGTAGCACCAACGGTTCGAAGAAAAGGTCTTCCCAATATAATGGGGCAAGATGCATTGCATTCAATATCCAAGACAACAAAATCAACGGGGACAAGGTTATTGTTAACCATAATATGAACATTATCAACTTTCCCCAAAGGTTTCTTTTTAGCATTATCAGCGAGATTAACATCCAAATAACAATTTTTCAATGGTGGCAAGTCAAGCATATCATAGACTTTTTTAGGCATAACGAAATACTTGCACCAAGATCACATAAAGCATTACAATCAAAATCTTTGACTCTCATTTTAATGATGGGCTCCCAACCATCCTCTAGCTTTCTAGGAATAGAAGTTTCAAGTTTTAGTTTCTCTTCTCTAGCTTTTATGAGAGCATTTGTAATATGTTTTGTGAAAGCCAAGTTTATAGCACTAGCATTAGGACTTTTAGCAAGTTTTTGTAAGAACTTTATAACTTCAGAGATGTGGCAATCATCAAAATCTAAATCATTACAATCTAAAGCAATGGGATTATCATCCCCAAGGTTGGAAAAAATTTCAGCGGTTTTATCACAAGCGGTTTCAGCGAGTTTTAGCGGTTTCGGGTAATTTTGCGCGCTTTGCACTAGGAGTAGAAGCATTGCCAACACCAATTATTTTACCATTGATAGTAGGAGGTGCAGCAACATGTGAATCATTAGCATTGCTAGTGGTGGTAATAGTCCAAACTTTAGCTACATTTTCCTTTTTAGCTAGTTTTTCATTTTCTTCTCTATCCCACCTAGCACGCTGATTCGGCCATTAATCTTATATTCTCATTAATTCTAACTTGGATGGCATTTGCTGTAGTAACAATTTTATTTTCAATATCCCTATTAGGCATAACTTTCGATTTCAAAAGATCAACATCGGAGGCAAGACTATCAACTCTAGAAACAAGAATATCAATTTTATTGAGCTTTTCCTCAACGATTTGTTAAAAGCGGTTTGTGTACTAATAAATTCTTTAAGCATAGCTTCAAGTCCAGGGGTGTATTCCTATTATTGTTGTAAGAATTCCCATAAGAATTAGCATAACCGTTACCATTATTATAAGGATATGGCCTATAGTTATTACTAGAATTGTTCTGATAAGCATTGTTGTTGAAATTATTATTTTTAATGAAGTTTACATCAACATGTTCTTCTTGGGCAACCAATGAAGCTAATGGAACATTATTAGGATCAACATTAGTCCTATCATTCGCAAGCATAGACATAATAGCATCAACCTTATCATTCAAGGAAGAGGATTCTTCAACGAATTTACCTTCTTACCTTGTGGAGCTCTTTCACGTGTGCCATTCGGAAGTAATTAACCATCATATTATCAAGAAGCTTTGTTGCTTCACCAAGAGTGATGGACATAAAGGTACCTCCAGCAGCTGAATCCAATAAATTCCGCGAAGAAAAATTTAATCCTGCATAGAAGGTTTGGATGATCATCCAAGTAGTCGGTCCATGGGTTGGGCAATTTTTAACCGAGAGATTTCATTCTTTCCCAAGCTTGAGCAACATGTTCATTATCCAATTGTTTAAAATTCATTATGCTACTCCTCAAAGATATAATTTTAGCGAGGGGATAATATCTACCAATAAAAGCATCCTTGCATTTAGTCCATGAATCAATACTATTCTTAGGCGAGAGATAGCAACCAATCTTTAGCTCTTCCTCTTAATGAGAAAGGAAACAATTTTAATTTTATAATGTCACCATCTACATCTTTATACTTTTGCATTTCACATAGTTCAACAAAATTATTGAGATGGGCAGCAACATCATCGGAACTAACACCGAGAAAATTGCTCTCGCATAACAAGATTCAAGTAAAGCGAGGTTTAATTTCAAAGAATTCTGCTGTAGTAGCAGGTGGAGCAATAGGTGTGCATAAGAAATCATTATTATTTGTGCTAGTGAAGTCACACAACTTAGTATTTTCAGGGTTGGCCATTTTAGCAATAGTAAATAAAACAAACTAGATAAAGTAAATGCAAGTAAACTAATTTTTTTGTGTTTTTGATATAGCAAACAAGACGAGTAAATAAAGTAAAGCTAGCAACTAATTTTTTTGTGTTTTGATATAAGTGCAGCAAACAAAGTAGTAAATAAAATAAAGCAAGACAAAAACAAAGTAAAGAGATTGAGAAGTGGAGACTCCCCTTGCGGCGTGTCTTGATCTCCCGACGGCGACGAAAAGTCGTACCGGACCGAGTATGAGTGCTTTACCTTTCCCCGCAACGGCGCAAAAGAGCTTGATGGCGTGTATTTCACACGTTCGTTGGGCAACCCCAAGAGGAAGGTATGATGCGCACGGCAGCAAGTTTTCCCTCGGAAAGAAACCAAGGTTTATCGAACCGGGAGGAGCCAAGAAGCACGTTGAAGGTTGATGGCGGCGGGATGTAGTGCGGCGCAACACCGGAGATTCCGGCGCCAACGTGGAACCTGCACAACACAACCAAAGTACTTTGCCCCAACGAAGCAGTGAGGTTGTCAATCTCACCGGCTTGCTTGTAACAAAGGATTAACCGTATTGTGTGGAAGATGATTGTTTGCGAGAGAAAACGAGTAAAACAAGTATTGCGGCAGATTTGTATTTCGGTATTAAAGAATGGACCGGGGTCCACGGTTCACTAGAGGTGTCTCTCCCATAAGATAAAAGCATGTTGGGTGAACAAATTACGGTCGGGCAATTGACAAATAGAGAGGGCATAACAATGCACATACATGTCATGATAAGTATAGTGAGATTTAATTGGGCATTACGACAAAGTACATAGACCGCCATCCAACTGCATCTATGCCTAAAAAGTCCACCTTCGAGTTATCGTCCGAACCCCTTCCAGTATTAAGTTGCAAAGCAACGAGACAATTGCATTAAGTATGGTGCGTAATGTAATCAACAACTACATCCTCGGACATAGCGCCAATGTTTTATCCCTAGTGGCAACGGCACAACACAACCTTAGAACTTTACGTCACTTGTCCCGGTGTCAATGCGAGGCATGAACCCACTATCGAGCATAAATACTCCCTCTTGGAGTTAAAAGCAAAAACTTGGCCGAGCCTCTACTAATAACGGAGAGCATGCAAGATCATAAACAACACATATGTAATAACTTGATAATTAACATAACATGGTATTCTCTATCCATCGGATCCCGACAAACACAACATAGAGTATTACGGATAGATGATCTTGATCATGTTAGGCAGCTCACAAGATCCAACAATGAAGCACAATGAGGAGAAGACAACCATCTAGCTACTGCTATGGACCCATAGTCCGGGGGTGAACTACTCACTCATCACTCCGGAGGCGACCATGGCGGTGTAGAGTCCTCCGGGAGATGAATCCCCTCTCCGGCGGGGTGCGGGAGGAGATCTCCGAATCCCCCGAGATGGGATCGGCGGCGGCGGCGTCTCGGTAAGGTTTTCCGTATCGTGGTTTTTCGCCTCGGGGGTTTCGCGACGGAGGCTTTAAGTAGGCGGAAGGGCGAGTCGGGGGCCGACGAGGGGCCCACACCACGGGGCGGCGCGGCCCCCGCTTGGCCGCGCCGCCTTGTGGTTTGGCCACCTCGTGGCCCCACTTCGTATGCTCTTCGGTCTTCGGAAGGTTCGTGGCGAAATAGGCCCACGGGTCTTCGTTTCGTCCAATTCCGAGAATATTTCGTTACTAGGATTTACGAAACCAAAAACAGCGAGAAAACAACAAGCTGGCACTTCGGCATCTTGTTAATAGGTTAGTTCCGAGAAAATGCACGAATATGACATAAAGTGTGCATAAAACATGTAGGTATCATCAATAATATGGCATAGAACATAAGAAATTATCGATACGTCGGAGACGTATCACCTTACCAGAGTGGTGCCCAGGTCCTACCATGTTGATGTTGAACGAGAAGCCTGGCTGGCACCTCCCAGGGTAAGTGCACTCCACCATGTTAACGGCGGGGAAGGGGTGTGTGTCAACTTTCATGGCGTACTGGCTGAAAATTAGACGCCCTTGTTCTATCGCCATCTGGATCTGCTGACGCCACACCCTGCAGTCGTTGGTGACATGGGTGAACGTGTTATGCCACTTGCAGTATGGCTTTCCGTTCAGCTCCTGCGCCGTGGGGATTTTGTGGCCTTCGGGTACCTTTAGCTGCTTCTCCTTAAGTAAGAGGTCGAAAATCTGTCCAGCCTTGGTCACGTCGAAGTCAAACCCTCTTGGAGGACCTTGTGGCTTAACCCACTTGCAGGACACGGGGCTTGCCCCCGAGTCCATTCAGCCATCGCTACCTCTTGATCTCCCGCGAGCCTTCATCTTCATCCGCCTCAACCGGGACCACCGCACGCTTGAATTTATCCTGGTATACCTCACGGGTGGTGCTTGCTCATATAATGACGGCTTACGCACCATGTGCGCCGGTGAAGGGTAGTCCGCTTGGGAGGCCACATCCTTGATTGGTGATGCGAGACCCACCACCGCCAACTCGATCGCTTCTTTTCAGTCACACGAGCCGAATAGCATCGGTTCCTAACGGTCCTGAAGCGCTGGATATATTCGACACCTGTTTCTCCGCGCTTCGTCGTACTTGTGCTAGATCGGCAATGCCAGCCTCGGAAGCCTCTGAGTGATACTGCATGTGGAACTGTTCTTCCAACTGCTTCCAAGTCCGGATTGAGTCTGGTGGCAGCGATGTGTACCACCCGAAAGCCGATTCTGTGAGGGACTGTGCGAAGAACCTCACCCGCAGCTCATCTGACGTTGAGATCGCGCCCAGCTGTGCCAAATATCGGCTCACATGCTCGATTGAGCTGGAGCCATCTGATCCACTAAATTTGGAGAATTCAGGGAGCCGATATTTGGGTGGTAGTGGGATCAACTCGTACTCGTTGGGGTACGGCTTGGAATAGCCGATTGCCCTCCTTTTCGGCACCATGCCGAACTGGTCTCTCAAGATTGTACTGATCCGATCCGCGGTGCTGGGCTGCAGGAGTCGAACTCCGAAGATTCGCCGGAGTGGCGTACTTAGCCAGCCACGCTTGCTTCTCAAGCTCGAGCCAGCTGCAGGAGTTGGGCTCGGAGGTTGATCGGGGTGGCATACTTAGCTAGCCACGTACGCTTCTCAAGATCTGTTCCCGAAGTTCCTCCTCGCTGTTCCCGAAGTCCCCGTCGCTGTGCACCTGGTTCGTGAGTGCCCGATTCTCGCAGATCGGCACGTATGTGCACGTGTATCCGTGAGGGATCTCCTTAGGCGCCTCATGCAAGAACCGGTAATCACTAGGGTCACCACCGATCTTGTAGACGACGTATGCCGGTGAACTCGGCACTTCGGTGCTGCCAACGCAAATGGCAGCGGTGGTCGGGACCGGAGTGGCATCTCTCCCTGGTGAGTCCCTAGAGCTGGTCCCGACGGAGAGTATCGATGCCTCATGATTTCCGGGATCACCCGAAGAGCGACACGCTCCAAAGTGTTCACCAGGCTCTCAAAATGGCGGTGCAGCGAATGAGCTACCATGAAATTAATCTCCTGACGCAGAGACCTGGTGCGTTCTTCTGACGGGGCGGACAGGTCTACTCCATCAAGCGCGCCTTCAGGTGAGAACCCTTTCCACCTGATGCTCGTGTGAGCGGGTTCTCCGGAAAGAGCCGATGAGGTCGGCTTCGAGGATCGCTTTGACCTCGTCATACTTCTTCTTGAGCTCCTCGGTCGGATCCTCGTACGTGACCGGAGTACCTTCCGCCATCTCGGATGTAGATGGCGATGCGGTTGATGTCGAAGATTGTCCCACCGAGCGTGCCGGAATGTGTTGCGGTCGAAACCCACCGGCGAGCAGCGACGGGCAACACGAGAGAGCCGGGAGGCTCCCGGGACTGCGGCTGGCCCTGGTCCCTCGAGCGACGGCCCGCAAAGACTCGGCACGCACGTCCGATGCTTGGTGCAAGGGCGTGCCACTGACCTATACCTGGTCAGGAAGGTGATGGATTTGCCTTGCTTAGTTTCCTGCATGGCATACACGTAAACATTAAATACGAGCCTCGATCGGCTCTCAGGTTGTCCTGTGAATCGGCTCAAGGAGCCGATCCACCCATGATTCGTACGAGGTGCACGATCACATGGTGGTCCTGCTTGATCAAAACAAAGCTAAAACGACCTACTACGATTTAGGGTTTTCACCACATAATCGGAACATCCTACACGTGATTGAGCTCGGCGGCCACGCACGGTGATCATAAACCGACCCTAGACAAGGCCTAAAAACCAACATGAAGTTGATCCCGGAACATCCTGTCTAGGGCTAGCAAACTACACCCTACGCGCCACTGGATCCTTCAACCCGTTTGTAAGGCCTAACTATGAGATATTAAACTAATCCTTGAAGAACAAGGAGCAATCATAACGGATCGGATCTACTAAATAATGATCAAGTGAGGTGCCGCCCTTACACCTAAGATAGGTGTAAGGGCGGCTAGACGTCTAAGGGTTGCACGGACGAAAGCATATGATACGATGAAACAATGCTAACCCTAACACGTCTATGATAACTACGTTGCTCGCCATCAACAAGGCTTCAGCACGAGCAACGCATGAACAGCGAATAAACTTGTACTGCCTAGATCGCAAGATGCGATCTAGGCAGCATGATGCTTACCCGGAAGAAACCCTCGAGACAAGGGAGTTGGCGATGCGCCTAGATTGATTTGTGGTGAACGTGATTGTTGTTTATTCCAGTAACCCTAGATACATATTTATAGTCCGTAGACTTTCTAACGTGGGAGTAATCCCAACCGTGCACGAGCCAAACTCTATCTAACCGACACGTATCCTACTATATTTACAGATACACGGGCAAACTAGCCCAAACTTTGTATACAAGGCCGATTCAATGTATTCCTTCCAGGTATATTCTTCAAGCCCATCTATAATCGCGGCCCACCTCTGATCCGGTCAAATTCTGGTGATAACAGAAGGATGAGCTCGCCAGGTGGGAAGGTCATTGACTGGAATGGTTATCGTGTCTCTGGTATACTCGCAATGTCATGGTCAATCGGTAAGTTTTGCATGTCCAGGCTTATTATATGTATGGAATTATTGATGATGTCAAGCTGGTTGTAAAAAATGTTCTGAATAAGATTAAGGTCTAAGCATGATTTCTGTTACTTTTTGACCAATTTAAAATACAAATTTGGTAGCCCAACATGTACCGTTGCCATCATGATCTCTAGAAGGTTCTTTGGTAAACTCTAGGATGCATCTCTTTGTAAGCTAAGGCAGACAAAAAGCTTCACAACAAGTAAGACCGTACCAGGATATGCTCCTGAAGTATTCTGCCTATGCAGCATATATGACATTACTTTAATCGTCACAGCCAAACATCCATAGAATTACAATAGTAGTAGTTCTATGGCCATATCTTGCTGCATATGTCATCTGGGATTTCAGTAAACAAGGATACTTGAACCACTAGAAGCCTATATGAAACCATCAGTCTTTGTGCTGTCAAAAAGATAAAAACCCATCACCTTTGTCTTAATATTTGCAATCATCTTAAGTCTCTGGTACTAGGTCATTGTGTGAAACATCTAAGTAATATTTCTCATTCCCCATATGAACATGTGAATACATAAAATTGAATTGGCGCCACAATTTTGATCATACATCTTGGATCTTTTTTCTGTACAAACTGTGCCGATTTCTCTTTCAGGTGGTATTTCAATATATGAGATCATCTGATATCACGTTACTACATTAGCTCATTTCAGGTGTTAAATTATAACTGTAAAGAAATGATCCATTTCATATACTAGCAACTTGCAACTCCGCATTTTCCCATCTGAGAAAAATCATGGCTACTATTAGTCCGTGTTCCTCATTTTTATCTTGGTTCCTTACCTGGAAATACGGGGATGGGGACGAAGTTGTCTGTGGACTTCAATATGTTCTTGTGAAAGTGTTCGGATTAGGATGCAGATGTCCTTAAGAAGGCCAAAGTAAAATGTCCCCCGTATTGAAGGAACAAAGGTACCCTATATATACTTATGCTGTTATGTGTGCAAGTGCCTCGGGTAGTTGTGAACTATGGCCATGGCTAATATAAGATATTAGTTGTTTCTTACGGTTGGTGCCATCTGAATAGTTCCATTATTAAAACTTGGACAACTCTGTTCTCCCTGTTCCATATGAGAAGTTAACTGAACTAAGATATTAAACCAACCAATTTCTCTATGCATTTGTTTGCCTGTCTGAAGTTCCCTTTGGTTTATCAACTTGAAGCGGAACTCAACAATATTCTTGCAGGGGACCGATACCTGAAACCATTTGTGATTCCAAAACCCGAAGTCACTGTTATTCCACGGGCAAAAGATAATGACTGCCTCATTCTAGCGAGCGATGGTCTGTGGGATGTCATGTCAAATGAGGACGCATGCAAAATTGCACGACGGCAGATCCTTCTTTGGCACAAGAATAAAAACGATGGTGCATATTCTGATGAGGGCGGCGGCGAACCCACTATGAACCCCTGCCGCAAGCGAACTGGCTGATTGTCTCGTGAGGCTAGCGCCGATGAAAGGGAGCAATGACAACATCAGTGTCATTGTTATTGACCTGAAATCACGAAAGAAGCCCAAGGGAAAATCGTAACATGCTCCTAACTCACCTGACTAGCTGACCGTGGTCTGCGACCAGAGTTTCCTCTGCTAGTCTGCGTTCCTTGCAAGACGTCACGCCTCCATTTTTTTCGTCTTCAGATGTTCTGCAAGAGTTGTATGTGTATATGCTAATAGGTGTGGTTCCGACGATCTGATGTGCGGGGTGTGTGTCCATGTATACCCCCTTGCCCTTGTGCTTTGGGGCAGTTCGCATTTGTTTTCGGAACATCCATGTAAATGTTATGGTATCTGCATAATAATTGAGCATTGCAAAAGAGTGAGCAGCTGATATGATTATATACTCCCTCCGTTCTCTTTTAGTCTCTATTCTAGGGAACCCTAGACAAATTAGTAGTGTATTTATTATATAGCACTACTTAAATTGGTAAACATCCAATCCAAACTACATTGGAAATAGTGACATCCAATAGATAAAGGATGAACACTTTGTTTTCTATATTCTTGTTGACTAAAAGGTATAATGTAGAGTATCTCATAACAAATTTTAGACCTAGAATGCTTATAGGTATCCCTCTCTCTAATCACCAGATGCACCTTTGTTCTTTTTGACATGAGATCATCAAATGAGAAGATGGATGTTGATGAAAATGCCCGGACCCCCTCTATGGCTGCTCTCAACATGGCTCAATGTCTGACATATATTGTTGCTTTAAAATTAGGTTTTTGAGCACTGAATTTGTGTTTACCTATGGTGCAAAACATTTTTCTCGAGAAGCTTTGCATTACTACTTGAATATGTCAATGAGTATATTCATTCAATTGAATTCATTGTCCTTCATTGTTCAGCCTTGGGCGACACTTGGTGGCACTCTGATCCGCTAAGAGCATCTCTAGCAAACACCGCAAACCGCAAACCCTAAAAACACGTATGGAGGCCACCCCAAATGTGTTTTGCGGGCTGAAAAAAAATGAAGCGTAGCCCAGACACCGCAAAAAAATCCCTAAAACAACATATTCCTTATGATGGCCCACAATTAACCTTTTTTATTTTTTCCTCTTCTTCAACCTCCCACCTGGGCACGCCCCGCCCGCCCCCAGCCACCGCCGGCGCGCGCCCGCACGCCCCCAGCCGCCTGCCTGCCGCCGCACGCCCGCCGTCCGGCTGCTCCACCCTTGCCCTCAACCGCTGCTTGCTCGCCACCTTCCCGGCGAGCTCAGCCCGCTCCTGGCGCCGGCCAAGTGGAGGTCGACCACCGACGAGCTCCATTCCCTCCATCTTTGTGTCCAATTTGGCCGGAGTCCTGCGAATTTTGGCTGACTCCAGCCCGCGGACGATGACGCTAGGCTGAAATTTACTTTGCTCCAACGCGGAAGTGGGTTTATGGTTCACACTCGCGAGACTGGGTAATTGGGATTTCCGCGAGGCGAAACTGGATAGATTAGAAAAAAAATCGGATGGGGGCTCGATGGGGCCTTTTTTTTCTTCTAAAATAAAATCCCAAAATGGTAGTGGGGCTAGATAGGTCTGCTAGAGATGCTCTAACAACAGCGTGTGAACAAAAGAATATAATAAAACTTGAGGGGTGTCTTTGGAATAACGCCATCTAGTGCTAGGGCGAAACCCGGAAGGCCCAAGGGCCAAACCCTCGGCCGCCATTCCTCCTCCGCAGTCCTCCCCTCCCTGCTCCCGTCGGCGGCGGTACAATCAAAATCAATCATCGACCCTCAACACCAGAACCTCCCCTCGCCCGCCCCTTCCCCTCTCAGAGCCCTACTCCCTCCGGCCATCATCATGGCTTCGGACGTCGAAGCGAGCGCGGCGGCGGCGGAAGCCCCGGAGGGCAAGAACTGGAAGCGGAAGGGGAAGCACGACAAGGAGAAGCCCTGGGACGAAGACCCCACCATCGACCGCTGGACGGTCGAGAAGTTCGACCCCTCCTGGAACGAGGGCGGCCTGCTGGAGGTCAGCTCCTTCTCCACCCTCTTCCCCGAGTACCGAGGTAATCTCACCTATCCTCTTCCCCTCCTATCCCCTTCCCCTCCCGCCTGCCTGCCTCAGTGCGATTATTCGTTCGAACAAGTTTGACCCTTTGCTTGTTCCGAGTGCAGAGAAGTATCTGCAGGACGCGTGGCCGATCGTCAAGGGCGCGCTCAAGGAGTTCGGGGTCTCGTGCGAGCTCAATCTGGTACTGTGACAGGGTGACTGACTGATTACTCTTGTTTGGACTTTTGGAGCCTTCTTAGGTATTGATTGAGTCGATTCTCTCTTGTTCTGTGCCTAGGTGGAGGGTTCCATGACTGTTTCCACCACCAGGAAGACCAGGGACCCATACATTATTCTCAAGGCCAGGGACCTGATAAAACTCCTGTCGCGGAGCGTTCCTGCACCCCAAGTATGCGGTTGCTTTTTTAGCTACTACGCAACTTCTGCTGTATACTTTGTGGATATTGTCTTGATTTTTCATGCCATTATGATATATACGTACTGTGGTGTTCTTGCAACCTATGATATACTCCCACGGCCACCTATTGTACCTTGATGCCTTGCCTGGGAGTTGTTTCATCCATATGCTTCTGTTGTTGTTTTTTCCTCGCAGGCAATCAAAGTACTCAATGATGAGATGAACTGTGATATTATTAAGATCGGTAGCATCATAAGAAACAAGGTAGTAGACTTTGTCTAATCGCTCAAACTCAAAGTTCAGTTATCTGCCTCTTGGTCTGTCTCAAGCAATTGCTTGATTACTAAATATCACAATGTCCGTTCCATATTAACGGAGTGGTTAATAGGAAAAAACATGTAAAGACCAGACATGTAATTGCCAAGTAGAATGACGGAATCAATCGCATAAGGATATCATACAAGCATTATATGGCACCACTAGTTACACTAGATAACTCTTCTTTTACCACAACTAGAAACTTGGTTTATAGTTTATGGTCTGGGTTTATAGTGTTGTCTGTTTCCTATTTGTTAGACTCCGGGTTCCTTCATCCAAAACCTCTGCGCTTCCCATGCTTATAGATGTGCTTGTTGGTTTGGCATGCATATGATTGTATAAGGTGCAAATCCGCGTGTCATGTGCTGCGCTTTGTTGCCTCCATAAGAGTATCATCCACCCAAATATGCAAACAGTTGGTCTGATAAGCTAATATAAGTTCTCTCGTTTTGCTCTATTATCAATGATACTTGTTAATTTTGCACAGAGAAACACTTCTTGCTTGTTGATATTTGTCATCAGCACCTATCTGTGCTATGTTGCGACTCTTGATGACTTTGTCTTTTATGTTCCTGTAAGCTAATACCATGCTATCACAGGAAAGATTTGTCAAAAGGAGAGAACGTCTTCTAGGTCCTAATCTGTCCACCCTTAAGGTAAATAATATCTCATATCATTCCTGTCCTATGGTGATCTGTCCACCCTTTGTTAACATGTTGTTTTATGTACTGCAGGCTATAGAGATTCTGACTGGATGCTACATCTTAGTTCAGGTTTTCTTAATTTCTTACCTTGCTTAATTCATTTGAAGTTAGATTTTGGGTCCACCTGCTTTTTTACTTGGTATCTCTTCTTTTATTAAATACTCTTGTGTACTTTTCCATCATAAAAGGGGAATACTGTTGCTGCCATGGGTACCTTTAAGGGACTGAAACAAGTCCGAAAGGTTGTGGAGGACTGCATAAAGAACATAAAGCATCCAGTATATCACATTAAGGTGACTGGTTTTGTTTTTGAGATATTATCTTTGAATGGATGCAAAATATGATTTCTCATCGATTGTTGTTATACTAAGCAGGAACTACTAATTAAACGTGAGCTGGCTAAAAATCCTGCCCTAGCCACTGAAAGCTGGAACAGGTTTCTCCCAAACTTTAAGAAGTAAGGAACTTGCATCACATTTCTGTTCAGGAGTTACTACCTCTGAAAAGTACAGTGTGCATCTTACACCTCATTATTTGTTATTTTTCAGAAAGAATGTCAAGCAAAAGAAGCCGAATACTAAGGAGAAGAAACAGTACACACCCTTTCCGCCTCCTCAACAGCCTAGCAAGGTGAAGTCAATTGTTTCTTTCACTTCTATAGTTGTTGTGCAGTTCACCATGCTGGTTTCATCAGTTCAGTGGTTGTTATGTGGTTAGCAGCCCTGTCCTACAGCTTTATATCTTGATGGTGTCGGTGCCTGTGTCCATCTCATGCTCTGATAAATGATTATACTGATTTCAAAGCTATTTGAATTTGAAGGAAACAAAACCCATGTGCAATATTTTTTCTTGTACTGTGCGTACTTGAAAATGTTCTTTCTGCTGGCTAGTTATTGTTTTGCCTATTGTGCTGCTGTTGATTAATTTATCTATCTGGATGTAGATTGATCTTGAATTGGAGAGTGGTGAGTATTTCATGAGTGACAAGAAGAAGTCAGCAAAGAAATGGCAAGATAAGCTAGATAAGCAATCAGAGAAATCAGAGGAAAAGAAAAGAAAGCGAGAAGCTGCATTTGTTCCACCCAAGGTCAGAATGTCCTCTTGTATATTTTCAGTGGGATTCTCTTTCGCTTGTGTAGTTACTAAATCTTGTTATGGGTTTCAGGAGAACACTCAATCCACCAAAACTACTGATGACAACAATGGGATTGCTGATATTGCGAAGTCCTTGAAGGTACATTGCTATTATGGTTTCATGCTCTGCTTATTTTGTTCATGTCTGTTCTTTTTAATTTGTTTTGGATCATGTGCCGTGTTTCTTGAGGGAGAGTATGCGATTTGATTCCACTGCAGTAGTATCACATCTCTGCGATTATTCTCCATTTGCAGAAAAAGGCAAAGAAATTGAGGAATAGCGAGGCACAGGAAAATGTGAAAATAGAGTCATATGTTGCAAGCAATGAAGAATCACACTCCAAAAAGAAGCAGAAATCTTCATCCATGTAACAGCAGTCTGAATTCACCATGTCAGCGCCTTGTTTAATTGTTTCAGTTTGTTGAACCATTGCCATCCTGGTAGGTCTTACCCTTAAATAGAACAAAACTTGAAGCTTTCAGTGGTGTGCCAGTTTTGTTCTGTTCGTTAACAGCTGTTATGAGATCACATCAGGAACATCTATTGTGTGTAATTTACTACAGTTTCAACGGAGTAGTTCGAATTACGTCAGCTATCTTTTTTGAAACACTTTCAACCTTACACATGCAAATTCGTGTAGTTCATAGTTTCTTGAGAACATAAATACCTGTCTTTGGAAGAACATAATTCAGAATTTGTTCTTTTGCAATAAAAATGATACAACTGTCAGGAATAGGCACCATTTTAACAGGATTACAGATTATTTAGAACATCAATAATACTGGTCTATCAAGGTCTTGGCACTTCTTGGCCGGATCCAACGCAGAGGGCTTGTGAGTCATACGACGTCATACGAGGGCAGTGTGACCGGATCCAAAAGGTGGAGTCCGATGGGTGGAGGAGAGATTGTTACGTGCTAAGTTGACACTCTTACAGAGACTGTGTTAAGTTGACACTCTTACAGAGACTGTATTCAGTTTCTTCTTTGAAGGAAAGTAGGCTTTTGGCCCAGATCGAAGAGACCTGAGAAACGACCGGGAACAAACCATCTCAAAAAGATGATGCAAAATAGAGCACACAAAAGCAGAATTTTAGGGCACCTGATTTTAGGGTAAACGATTCCACATGACGTAAGAGCATCTCCACCGGCAAGTCTAATAGCACCCCTGATAGCCATTTAGGGGCTGGCATCAAAATTGGGCTCATACCGGCTAAGCCTAGTAAAGCGCCAGCGCGGTTTCGAAATAGAATCGCCGGCAACCCATGTTCACCGCTACTATAAAAATATTTTTGAATGGCGACAAACTATTCTTGTCTGCCGTTCAGATTGACACCACAAAATGGATCCTCAGCGTATAAGTCTAGCCTACCATAATTTTATAGAAGGCAGAGGTTTGAGTACAAGAACAATACCACTCGCTGCGAGCAACGAGCAGAGCAACAACTCACAGCGTCTAGTCCGAACACAGCCACCACCGACAAAACAACATGGAATTAACTGAACAAATGGTAAAGAATAGAAGGCACAAACCACTCAACACCAACCCAATTATTCTATACCACCAGAGAAACTAGATTTATTTTCTGTACCAATTTACAACACATGTACACCTTGACTAGTTACAGCAAAACTTTGTATTACTATGCTTAACCAAGGGCCTCTTGCCCTTATCCCCCGGTATACAAGGCTACAGTGATTAAAAAAACACGCATGGAAAACTGGATGCAAATTTACAATCATCGAACCAATCAATCAAAATCAGACGCCTAAGCTCTCCTAGTAACTACACTTCAATGGCCTGCTACCTGGTATAAAAAGAATCACACATACTGTACACCCTACCACAGGAACCCCTGATTTATCCACAACTGAGGCTCTGCTGTGAGAAAGAATACCTATTCCCCTCTTTGCAATAAAAACGCAAAGCTTGGGTTCTCACGGAAAAATGGTAGCAAGTCATCAACAGCCATCTCAATGACTGGCATTGTCTTCGTGATATCATCAAGTGAAAAGGGTATGCTGCAAATGAGAAATGAAAAGGTGAAACCATGAGCCATCGACATTAGGAGGCCCTAAGCTGTAAAAAATAATTTAATAAATGGAACAAACCTAGAATCATCATCTAGCAGTATAGAGAAAGTTGTGACGGTATTTGCTTCCTCACGCGCAGCAGCTTTCAAGCTTGATGCGAACTGTAAATAGATATAGTGAAAGCATATATCATTCAACAGATCATTTGTAAATAAAAAACAAACCACTATTCTAGCAAGCCCAAATAATATGCTTTTTAAGTGGAAGTAAAATGAGGGTGCCACATGAGGATTTCCTAGGAGGTCATCCTTCCTAGTACTACTCACCAAAGTGCACTCAAACTTCAGAGTTGCATTCTTAAGTTCAGAATTCTGATGAGATTCGGTGCTTTAGTAATGGTAGATCGCATCTGACAAAATATTAACTTAAGGTACATCATCTCACCTCCGCTGAAATAGTGTTTGTACCATTGACATCATCCAAGTACATACTAACTATTCGCTCTAGCTGCTGTATGCTGAGGGCCTGAAGAATTCATACAAATATTAGGAGTACAACTTATGAAGGTAAAGGACTGGCAGTGGATGAATCTCGGTCTCTTATTAAGAAAATTAGTCCATGTCAAATCCAATACTTACTTCGCACACGTCAGTACGTATCTCTCTTAATGTCCTCATTGGTTTTAGAGAAATCACCTGCCAAAAGAGAACAGTAGAGATAAAATGTGTTCGTGATTAAAACGTTATTGGGCACTGCAATTTCATAATAAGCGAAAAAAGGCGCACCAAGAAATCAACAGCCTGTCTGATATGCTTTAGTGCCTCCCAGGCTGAACCTGCAAACTGTGTCAAATATAACACATAAGCCAAAGATCCTCTTGAAACCCGAACCACCCGAGGTATGCCCGGGTATGTCACGAACTATGTTGCGAAGTGCGATTTGAAACCTAAACTATAAAAGTGCTCTTATTGAACCCTGAATAATTCCTTAGTATCATCCAAGCCCAATTTTGTAGGACTTATGTCGAACTCCTAGAAATTGTAAGTGCTCTTACCAGTACACAAATGTTATAACTCTCAAGGACTTTCAATTCCCGACGTTTATATTTTTGTTGTAAAATACAAATCTTCTATATTGTTTAATAGTTTTAGAAAATCGAGTGTCTAATTGTAAAATTAGTTTGAAGCCCGATCAAGAAGTATTATCATTTCGAGATTTAGCATAGTTACATAACGCTTTTGTACAAAGATAAGGGCATTTTCAACGGGGCGACGCAAACGGATGCTGAGCGACCGTTTGAGTCCGCCGGACCGAAAAATGCGTCTGGTACCACCTCCAGCGGGACGACGCAAAGTAATCCGGGCCACCTGTCGCAAACCTGTCCCAAATATGCGCCAGATTCGCGTCTCCGTGGATGTTGTGCGGTCGCGGAAAGTGTCAGCGTTCGCTGCATCCGAGCCCGGTCGACAGTGACTAGATAAGCAATATATTTCTTCATTACTATTGATTGGCAAAGGACCATCTTTACAGAGATGGTTAGTCGAGTTAACCTACAACTACAACGGCCGTACCTACTCGCCGTCGCGCGGCCTACTATGCGGCCGCCGGAGGGGCCAGCGCCGTCGTCGAAGCGGGAACGCTTCACACACTTCGTGCGCCGCGCACAGTGCCGATCGGACATCTCGTCCTTCCGCTTGCGGTGTTCGAGGGCCTCGGCCAGAGAGGAGTCCCACATGACTCTCCTGGCCATAGAGTTGGCCTCCGCCTCCGCCTGGCTTGCTGCCGCCTGGGCCGCCGCCTACAACCCCGCCAGTTGGACGTCGAAGCGGGCCCTGTCCCTAGCCGCCTCCGCGACCGCTTCTTTGCTGGCGGCGATGGCGCCCGCCAGCTCCCGGTTCTCCTGCTCGACCCGCGCGGGAGAAGGGCCCCGCCGCTGGAGCGAGTCCAGCTCGGAGCACATGTAGCCCCGAGACATGGCGACCGCATAGCTGTGGGCTTCCTCCTCCGCTGCCCAAGCCTGACGGCGTAGGGCATCCTCAGCAAGGGTCTCGAAGGACGCGAGCAGAATCCGCTGTTCGCCGGCGCACTCGAAGCGGCCGGGTACGGCGTCGTCCTCGTCGACGATGTCCTGGATGATGGCGTCCGCTGGTGGGGCAGCCGGAGGGGCCGCCACCGTCGCCCGCGCCTCCGCGAGCGCCGCCCTGGCGTCGGCGAGCTCGGCCCTGCCATCGGCGATTTCCGCCCTGGTCGATGCGAGGCGTCATTCCGCGCGCTCTGCCGCCTCCGCAACCTCCGCCGCCGCCGCCTCCAGGTCCAGCTGGTCGTCCTGAACGGCGGTGGCGACTAGCTCCTCGTCCTCCTCCGGGTGGGTGTGACGGCACATCTGAACTACCTGATCCCAGCTAAGGTTGTGCTCGGCCATGGATGGATGCTAGGGTTTAGCTTGAGGTGTGCCCATCACCCCCGCCGTTGTCCAACATATATAGCCACGACATGGCGGGAAACGGCTTTGACGCGTAGGTCGTTTCCCTCGCGCGCAAATCGCCGGCGAAACTTGCCAATGTATTGGGCACACGCGGGAACGGCCGTCATCGCCCGGGAACAGTTAATCACCGGCGGCAGTCCACGACGGGACGTAAAACGCCATTAACGACCTTGACGATGTCTCCGCTAAAAAAATGCGTCCGCACCGCTGGAGGTACCCCGACGCAAACGGTCGCCCTGGGTCGCATGGCGTCCGCGGGCTGACGCAAACGGACATTTCGAACGTCCAAAATGCGTCTGCCCCTTGGAGATGCCCTAAGAAGTCGTTTGGAAGCCAGGCTTTCATTTCATTTGTAGCATTTTGAAATGAATACATGTATTCATTTTATTTACATTGTAATTCTAGAAATGGAAACTTGTTTGGTGCCACGGGAATTGTAAATGACAATAGAATTTAATATTGAATTTGTAAATGGCTTCCATGGAGAAACGTGAATGCCAGGTTTCAGCTTGGAATTGTGTTTACACATGGCATACTTTTGCTGGATTTCCTAAATAAAATGATGGCCTAATTCTGTAGCAACCAAACAACCCACCTATGGAATTTTAAAATGAATTTCAGGATTCCAAGCCCAAATGATGAATACCAAATGACCTCTAAGGTGTATCCGCATACAATGAAAACTATTGATCAGAAAATTCATGTTATTTGTACAGTACATGACAAGGTATAGCACTACACAATTCTGAACAAGAAGGAAAAAAAAACGATCTCTGGTTCATAGCCATGGCCTGCTCCTACTCCGCGGAATAGCAGCATTCTTTGAAGGCCTGAAGATTGTGCTCGAAGACTGGGACAAAGGCATCGACGCTGCCGTCGCCGATGTAGGACGGCGCAAGGAAGAGCATCCCCTCCGAGGGGAAGTAGGACGGCATGAAGTAGCTCGGGCTGCCCGTGCCGAAGTCCAGCTCGTAGAACGGGAACGTCAGCCAGCTGTCCACCTCCATGTCCGGGCAGAGCACGTCGTGCAGCACCGCCGTCTTCTCCAGCCCCTCCCGCTCCACGGCACCGGAGCTCACGAAATCTACGAGGGACTGGAAGTATGCGCCGTCCACCCGTGCCACCGCGTCGTGTATCACCTGCGCCGCGTGCTTCAGCGGCCGGTTTAGGAGGTCACCGGCCGTGGCGCGCGGGAACGCCCAGAGGACGAGGTTTCCGAAGTAGTCTGGCGGGGTGGCCAGGCGGCGCCGCCCGTCGACGGAGACTCGGATGGCGGAGGTCTCGTGGGGGCCGAGGCCACGCGCGCGCGCCATGGTGCGCCAGAGGTGGGCCAGGGTGGTCTCGAACCGGCTAAACGGCCGGCCCCTCCCTGCCGACGCCTTGGCGCGCAGCCCGGCGATGAAGTCCTTGGTGAAGTGCGCCTTGTGGATGACCACGCTATCAGCACCGTGGCACTCATGGCTGGAGTTGGCTGGTGCTGGACGTTCATACTCCGCGCCACGGTGCTCGAACTCAATGGCCGGCGGGTCGCGCGGCCGGAAGAGGTCGGGGTGGTTGTGCGGCGGCGACAAGGACTGGCCGACACGGACATGATCAAGCCCCCGCGCGGCGCGGCCCCATGCGACGAGGAAGTCGCTGGTGGCGTGGCCATCGGCGACGGCGTGGTTGGCCGTGAAGCCAACGGCAAGGGACCCGCAGGCGAACCGCGTGAGCTGCACCTGCACCACCTCCTCGATCTCCCCCTCGAGGTTCGGGTGCAGCTTCAGGATCTCCGGCGTGGGCTTGTTCGGCGCGACGTCGGCGAGGGTGGCCCCATCCACGTGCGCCTCCACGAGCCGCGTCCCGTGGTCGTTGAGCAGGACACCCGGCGAGCCATCCGGGCCAGCGCCGACCTGGCCGGCGAAGAGGCGGTAGACGGCCAGCACGTCGGCGAGGCCGCGCTCGATGTCGGCCGTGGAGGGCGACGGCGCCGTGAACGCGTAGATGATGGCCATCTGGATGTGGTACGTGATCTTATCGAACACCGAGGACGGCACGTGCTCCGTCGTGTCCGGCAGAGGCACGCCCTCGGGGTACCGCGGCTTCACCAGCTTCGAGCTCACCACCTTCACCTCCATGGCGCCGGCCGTGTATAAGCGTATGATCGAGGGTGAGTGTTGTTGCAGGCCAGCGAGCGAGGGAGATATATGAATCGATGAAAAGTGTTGCTGTTGTTGTTGAGGAGCGAGGACGAGGCAGCGACCGGGGTATAAATAAGCAGCGGGAACGGGGGTAGGTGGTAATGAAGTGATCAAGCTAATGAAATACGGCTAATTAAGATGCTTTGACGAGGCACATAATCTCTGTTGCTGCTTGATATTGGCTTAATCAGGGCATGTAGATGTTTAGAGCGACGTGTAATATTCTTGCGGATGCTTGCGCTTGACACGGCAATGGTAGTGTCTAGGTCACGGACTAACACATTTTGACACGCTCCCTCTCTCACTTGTTATTGTGAACTACTGCGAGGAGTATGACAATATATACGTCGCAGCATAAATCTGTGCTACTGTATGTAACTACAAATAATACATCGACACCTTTACCTATATACATTGACGTTTCCTACAGCTAGCTAGAACAAGCCTCCATTTACCAAGCGTGCATGACGCGCATGCATACGTTCGTGCACAAAGTCCTGTGTCTTCGTGTTGTTTTTATACTTATAATATACATACGTACACCCTATCCCTAGGATCACCTTCGAGACACTAAGTCTAAGAAACTGTTTGAACTGGTTTTGAGATTTACGAAGTCATCACAAGTCTCGCTATTAACGGAAATATCGTCTCACACAGAAAAAAATACTACCTTTACGAGACACCAAAGTGTCGAAGAGTACGATCCGAATTTTAGTCGCTCGCAGTGCCACTGCCCTCTAAACCATCCCACCTCACATTTGTTCTCTTATTTTCCCAGTCAAGCATACTGATATATATGACACTATTTTTACCAGGCAAGCTAAATATGATAATACGACAGTTTCCGATGTCATTGGACCGGGGATGAGGCGGCAGCCGTATATGCGGAATAGTTCCGGGCAGCGATGTTCCAGAGTTTTCGTACTTCAACATAATTTTTACCTTCCGTTGATCTCGCAGAACCTATTCAACAAGTTCTAGAGCAAATTGATGGGGAGCATCCATTTCTTATTTGCATTGTAGAAACTCGTGATGCCTAATTGATTCCCGGCAAACTATGGTTTAGTTGTGACTTAATTTGTTTAATAATATATGGGCAATTTATTAATATCAGCTTGATGATCTTTGTAGAGTGGTTGATTGCTTTGGCATCCAATTTAGGTGTCTTGTCATTTTCTGTTTAAAGATAATTTTTGGTAGCATAATGTAGATTATTTGTGCAAAATGTTGATGATTCCAATAAAATAATACCATACATTCTCTGTGAAGCATATGAATATTAAGGAAAAAAACTGGCTGAGCAAACTGTTCATGCCAAGAAACTGCGGAGAAACTGGCCAAAAATATACGATATCATATGTATCATAGGTTCGTTAATTGTTATATGTACAATCTCAATGGACGCAATGTTTCTGCTCTCAGGAGCATATATATGCTCCTGATTTTTCAATTTATTTTTTAACATATTTTAAAATGTTGAAAAAATCTGATAAAAAATGTCACATGTACATCTTAATGTTCTATGTGCACGCAAAGTTGTATCACAAAAAATTGACCTTTTCTGTCACGTGTAAAAAAGGTAAATTTCGGTGCTTAAAAAAGCTCTTCACAAGGACATGTATTTGTCTTTTTTACACCGTCACAAAAATGACGATTTTCCATGAAACTTGGCGTACGCATATAGAATATCGACATATACGCCCAAATTTTTTGTTTAGAATTTTTTTGACATTTTAAAATATATTTTTTGATAGAAGGAGCATATGCACCCTGCTAGATCAATATCGGATTTCCGATTGGCTATTAGCCATGCTATGGTCACTGTTGTGTTCTGCAATGGTTGATTGTTTTGGCATGACATTTCGGTGTCTTGTCATTTTCATTTTAAGGATCTTATTTGGTTGCATAACATAAAAATGTAGATTCTCTGTCCAAAATAATGATAACTCTAATAGAAAAATACCATGCATTCGTTGCGAAAACATAAGGCTATTAAGAAAAGCATGCGAAGAGTTGGACCTACAAAAATATTACTCCCTCTGGTCCAAAATATTTGATGTATCTAAAAAATATTTTTAGTTTTAGATTTTTTTATTGTAAAACAAGTATTTTGAATCAGAGAGTACCCAAAAAAAATCCAAAGATAGAGGTGTTTGAGACACGCACAACGAGACACGCGCCTAAGAGCATCTCCACTCGTCTCCCGACGAGGCCCCCGAGCGACGTTTTTTCCATCCGGACGGCGAAATTCGGCCCAGTCGCGCCCCCGGTTCCTCGTTTTCGTCCGGATTTGGCCCTTCATCCATCCGGCGAGCCCACGCCATCCCCGGTCCCCCGGGGAGCGCTCGGGGACTCCGGACGAGTGAAAAGCGGGGAAGGGCCCGATCTGTCGGCGGCTCGACACACGAACCCCACCGCCACCTCGCTCAAAATCTCCCCCACCCCTCGTATCTCTCTCGCTGCCGGCACCACCCCGCCGTCTTGTTGCCCAGATTCCGCCGTCCCTCCTTCTCCACCTGCCTATATTCCACCGTCTTTCGACGAAGGCCTACCTGGCTGCTCCTCCGCCGGCCTGTTTTCCGACTTTGGCCTACTCCTCGTCGCTCGCGGCTCTGGTTGCCTCGACCACGCCCGTCAGGTGTTCGTCCATTTGCATCGCCGGCCATGGACGCGGACGAAGAGGAGGAGCAGATGTTCGTCGAGCTTATGCGAGAAGAGATGGCAGCCACCACCCAAGACAAGGAGCACATGATGATCCTCGGTTGCTTGTCAAGCATGTACGCCGGACTGGCAACTGGTCGACGTGGTGGGTCGGCACCAGGTCGCCGGAAGTGCAAGCCGAGACAACGAATGGAGGGCTACTGCATGTTGTACGCCGATTACTTCGCCGACAATCCATTGCATGGTGAGAGTGTTTTCCGGCGTAGTTTCAGGATGAGCAGAAAGCTATTTCTGCAAATTGTGTATGCTATCCGAGACTTTGATCCCTACTTCAGATGCAAGACGGATTGCACTGGTTTGGTTGGATTTTCGTCACTGCAGAAGTGCACAATGGCTATGAGGATGCTGGCGTATGGAGCTCCCGGTGATGGTGCAGATGACTATCTTCGGATGGCGGAGTCCACCGCCCTTGATTGTTTCTGCCGGTTCTGCAGGGCCGTCATAGCAGTGTTCGGGGACTATTACTTGAGAACACCCACTGTCGAAGACACTCAGAGGATCCTTGCAACAAATGAAGCTAGGGGTTTTCCAGGGATGCTTGGAAGCATTGACTGCATGCATTGGAAATGGAAGAAGCTGTCCGTTTGCGTGGCAGTGGAATGTACAAGGGTCACAAAAACGGCTGCACTCGTGATACTTGAAGCGAGTGGCTACCCATGATCTCTGGATTTGGCACTCTTTCTTTGGTATGCCTGGATCCAACAATGACTTCAACGTCCTAAACTGCTCCCCGATCTTTTCCAAGCTTGTTGAGGGTCATGCTCCCCCGGTGAATTATGTGATCAATGGTCGGCACTACAACAAATGATACTACCTTGCAGACGGTATCTATCCAAAGTGGGCAACATTTGTGAAGACTATCTCGAAACCTAGCACCCCCAAACTTTGCGAGTTTGTGAAGAAACAAGAAGCTTGCCGAAAAGACGTCGAGCGTGCATTTGGTGTCCTCCAGCAGAGATTTGCTCGTCGTCCGGTTCCCCGCTATGACTTGGTCCAAAGATCAGATGTGGGAGGTGATGAACTGCTGTGTGTGCCTACACAATATGATTATTGAAAATGAGCGAAAACATCCGGTTCCTCTGGCTGAGCAACAAGCACCATATGAGAGAGAGAGACCTCTTGCACATCTTAATCACCAGGTGCCGACATCATGGGCCGCCTTTATTGCTATGCGCCAGGAGATCCGAGACTCTACAATGCATCAACAGCTGCAAGATGATCTGGTGGAGCACATATGGACGCTCCGAGGCAACGCCAACGCCGACGCCAACTAGTCTGTGCTTTATTTATTTGTTTCAAAACTTGTGAAATTGTGTGCTTCATTTGTTTCAGCACTTGTTGAACATTGTACTGCTTTTCGCCGAAATTGTTTCAACAATTTTCTGAATCTTGTTTACCGAACTTGTTAAATTTTATGTCGAATTTGTTTGAAATATGTCAAATGCCCCAAGTTGGGTGTGTCCTGCCGGGGGAACGGCTGGAACTTCGGCGCTCCCCACGCCAGATTTACGTCCAATCCGGACGAAACAATCGCCGGATTTGGGCGTGGGGAGCGCCAACGAGTGGAGATGCTCTAAGCCACATGTGACCGGTAAGGCTGATGGTAGTGGATAGCATGTATATGTATGATAATATCTGTAATTCATACTATATATCATCTACTATCACAAATTTATTATATTTATTAATTTGTACAATCTCAATGTAACATAATATATACGATTTATCTAGCATAATATGCACTAGAATACGAATCCACTTAAAGCATCTCCACTCATGCCTCCCATACGGGGTTCGGCACATTCATTTTTTGGACTGATGTGGGTCGTCGGTGGGCACAAGGAAATGGGGCGGTTAACTCACATCCATCCCCTCCTTAAAAAAACAAACTTTAAATTTCATAAAAGAATAGATAGTTCGACGGTTGCATACATAGTTCGGCGATAGTTTGTACGAAATTTAGAAAACACATAAATATAAATCCTAAACCTAATGGTGGCCATGGCCGAGGCCTATGCGCCAGTGCATCGCCGCCTCGTAGTCCAGGTCCACGTTGTCATCGTCGTTAGGCTCCTGCTTCGGCGACAGTTGCTGCTTCCCTGACCGGCGTCTATGGGCATGTGCGGTCTGTTCAACAGGTGGCTTCATAGGTCTACGAAGAATTCGAGGCACTACGCGCGCTCGGCCTCCTCGCAGTAGTGCTCCGCCGCCGACCTTGCCTCGATGAACTTGTCTGTCTCTTCGAACGAGGCGCGCTCGGCGATGCGGTGGCCCGAAAATTCTTCTGGGTCTTCCTCCACCTTCATCTGGAGGACGTCTGTCTTGTAGTCCGACAACAGCATCCACTCCTTCGCCTCGCGCTTTGGCTTGATGAGATGGAGGCTGCCGCGGGTAGGAGAAGGGGTTCGACGGTCACGGATGACAACGTCGCCGCTGGTACGCCTACGAGGGAGGTCCTTGTGCTTGTCCTTCGTCGCCGTGAGGTAGCGAGGTGAAGGCGTCGAGTACGGTGAGTATCTCACCGGGGACGAGGACGATGCCGCCTGTTGGAGGCGTGCACCCCACGTCCCTAACACCTGCTGGCGGCGCACACCTAGCGTGGCTACGGCGGTGGCATCGTCAACCGGGTGTTATTCCCGTCGGCGAAGGCGAGCAGGCCATTAGCGCGGCGCGGAAGGCGAGGAGGAAGAAAACGACCCGTCCGCAACCGCTGACAACACTGGCCCACGACGACCAGGCACTTCACATGTTCTCTCCCCTTCAACTTTGTAGGTTGGGTTCAGCCTAGAGGCGTCGGATTAATAATTGAACCGCTAGGGTGCTAAAATGAAATTGAAGGAGCCGTCTAGGCATGAACTTTAGCGTCGGCACCCGATAACCTTTTAGGGAGCTCTTATGTTAGTGGATTTGTTCGAGGAGTAGTAGTAGAGGTGGAGCCACAGCCACGTACACAAACACAAGTTGGAAAAAATGAGACCGACTGGCTTTTGGTCGTGCTGAATCTGAACTGCGCGCTGATGATAAGGCCGCTCCGCTCCGGCGTCCAAGTGCAGCAACATGCCTGCAACCGCGCGCGGTTTGACTACTGAGTAGATCACGGTTATGTGGCGGACAGTACTCGCCGAGAAGTACCGATCACCGATGCGTTCGGCGACGCGAACACGCACACGCGATCGGGCTAAAGCGTCGTCGTGCCTCCATCGATCGGTCCACGGAGAAATCTGCCTTGATCTTCTCTTCTCCGTCACTACTTATTCATCACCTTCTTAGTTAGTCAACCGCAAAGGCTGCCGGCGATCATGACACCTCGATGATCGATCGCCATCGGCACTGACCCACTGACCCGAGCGAGTGGCACACGTACATGTATGTCTGAACGCTCTTATCTATCCGCGAGTGCAACTGCAGTCTCTGGGGTTCCCGTGAACTCTACTCATGCCGAGTGTCGAGACTGACGGATGATAGCATAAGTCGCATTGCAGGACGCACGAGCTAACCGAAATAACGTAGATGAGAGCATGCTTCAGGACAGACAACAGAGCAACGACACAGAGGAGAGTATGCAAAGCAGTATCTTGTCGGCAGGTAGCGAGTAGCGTGCACTACGTGCCGGAGTACCACCAAAGGTATCCAATAAACAAAGCTTAAGGTCATATCCAACGGTCAGATACATTTCGAACACCAAATATATTCGTTTCACTTCGTTAAGATCAGCCCGTGGTCATATTAGGGCATGAACAATGGTTGATAAGACCGTCTTATCTTAACTCTGCCACGTAGTTTAGATATAACAACAAAACATGATATACAATGAGTCATTTTTAGTTTTATCTCCCGTAATAAGACATCCCTAAATATGTGGTGAGAGAAATTATTGCTAAGAGATGATCTCTTAGCTAAGAGAAGACAAACCTCTTTTTCTATTTCTCTCTCCTCCACGTCATCAATTATCCTACGTGGCATCTCTAAGATATAACCATTGTACATGCCCTTACTAGTGACGAGCAATATGCTATGATTGCACCATTTGAGACCACCTAGCGCGTTGATGCCGCTTGCCTGCCTACCATGTGGCGGCTGCCCAACGTGTGGCGCGGGAGGCGGTGGTCTAGGTGAAGCGTAGGTGGACCAGGAGAATCAGAATCTAGAGGAGTCGGTGAAGGTGGTGGAGGAGGAGTTGAGGCAAAAGGAACAGGCTTGATTTGACGCAACATGGAAAAGGCGTTGCTGGCAGAGAGATCTCGTTGGGACGCCGCCATGGAGGAGGCCACATAGCACCGGAAGGTGGAGGAGGAGAGGGAGCAGGCGGACCGCCATTAGCACGATAGCTCGGAATTCATGTTCCTGACCAGAAACCAGTGGCGCCTTGACGCCTTGGAGTGCTGCCAAGTGCACTAGGAGCGCGAGGTGCGGGGCTCCTGACGGGCCCCCGATGGTGCCAACCCCTCCAACCACGCGACGGTTAGTAGGGCAAGCGGCTGCGAGCAGTGTCGGCTACTTTAGGGTGCCTGACGGCGAGTAGTTATGGTCGTCTTAATATGTTAAGATTTTTTTGTAAAGATGGTTAATTTAGCGGAATGTATTGAAAAACTTCCTAACTTTTTACTTGAGTCAGTGACTTTTGACCCGTAGGAAAGTAACAGAACACGTGAGTCGTCCGCTATGTGTCAGCACCGACACATTCCTAACCCAAATTTAGACCAAAAATAGATTGGTCCACTCCATTGGTTCATTTGCACCAAAGAGACATGTTAGTGTTTTATTCAATAAAAAGAATATATCAATATAAAAAAGACATTATATAAACATGCACACAACCAGAGAAGAATGAAAAAAATACAAAGCTATCAACAACTTATGTGGCGGCGGCAAGGTGAACAGGGCAGGGACAGAGGACTGCGGCGCTTTTCAAATAGTGTTTTGGAAAGAAATACCAAATATAGTCTAAAAATAAAAGATTTCGCTAAAAAGGTTGGATATATAGTCCAAAATGACTGAATCATATATACATAATGACATACAAAAATAGATCTCCAATTTTTTAGAAGACTAACATCAACATTTCACAATACAATAACATAGTTTAAATTATTTATTAAGAATCATCAGCATTAGCGATATTATCTTCTGATTTAGAATAGGAACCAACAGATTATACTTCATCACCAAAAGTGAAAACAACTTAGCTTGAAAACATAGCGCGCTAACGCTCTACAATTTTAGCGCGATATAGCATGCTATTTCGCAAATGGCGTCAAGGAAAATTATAAAAAATTAGTGTGAACCCTCGAAATATGCTATAGTGTGCTAATAGCGGAGAAATAGCGTGCTATTTTAAACCTTGATTCTTAGTAATTCTTCCTAGGATGTTTGTTTGATTCTTATGATTCACTTTTTTAGGAACTTTTTTTTTACAAGGATTGATTTGCACTACGTTCCATTCGAAACTTTGTATCCACCTCAACCTCTTGGAAAGAATGCTTGCTTGGTTCAAAATATGAGCTCATTAGCACCACCACATCGAAGAAGGAAACAGTATATTGGTTCTGGTTGCACTCCTTCAACACTATAATATTCGATTTGTCTAACATCTGATCAAACTGCTCAGGACGTTTTCTTACACGAAACAAAACCTTAGACGTTTTTCATTTCAAACCCTTTAAATATCTGCATTTTTTACGCTGGCATCATCACCTGAAGTTCTCCTACCCGTCTCCTATTTTTTATGTGGAAAATAGACCGAAAGGTGTTCCATAGAAGTAATCCTTGATCCTTTTCTTTTGCGGGAATTCTTCCTTGGTGCATATCGAATTTGTCGATCGGCGACCACCTGACGCTTTACTTCGCATATCTGCGTGCACACACGACACAAGTCGCCTTTCGATTGTGGCTTTGCTTAGTGGCCGCCGATCTTCTAGGTTCCAGTGATAGCTACCACAGTTGCACGAGTGTTAAAAGTAGCTGCTAACGCGTACGCTGGATCCCCATGTGCACGCAAAGGCAATATCTGTTTTGTCTACATCTTTCTATCTGCTCGTGGAAGACCTATCTTTGCGTTCGATAGGTCGTGATTATACCCTCGCTTTATATATGGTGTAGGGCTTATCCGAAACTGAAGTGTATTAGCCATATCGTAAATGAATCCAAATCATGTATGCCTAGCGGAGACACTGCTGGATACTAGCTAGATGGAATGACCTCAAACCTTCTAAATTGGCGATCCATTCAGTTTTGGCTCATGGAGCATATGATCTCTTTATTTTGAAATGCATTTTAGACATATTTAAGAGTCAAAAAATTTGATTTTTTTTACATGAACATTTTCACGTGCTATGTGCCCACAAAGTCATTTAATGAAAAATTAACTTGTCGTGGGTGGCCTGTGTAAAAAGACAAAATTTGGTGCTAAAAATAAACCTTATCACTAAATAAGCTTCTCTCTGTTACCACAAAAAAATCGTTTTTTTCGTGAAACTTGACCAACACATATATATTATGGCGAAGAACATGCAAAAAAAAATTATTAAATTTTTCAACACTTCGAATTATGTTTTCTTGGCAGAGAAAGCATATGCACCCGGGAGCCGAATTGAATTTCTGATTCATGTAAGGGTATCAACTCCAAAGTCCCAACCATCCAACTATCGCAAAGTTGGTGGTTGGTTACAAAGGTTATTGTTATACTACCTCCTTTTAAAATATAACATGTTAAAAAGCTAAACTAGCTTTTCAAAAAATATTTATATTTTGGAACGGAGGTAATAGTTTTCTTTAGAGTGAATAGAGGTAATAGTTGTGAAAAGTAGAGACTGCAATAATTGAGGACTCCTTTGATTTATAGGATTTGCAAAGAAAATTATGTAGGATTTGGATCATATGAGAATTCTTTTATACAAGTTGTTTGATTCATATGAACGCATCTTCTAGAAAATAATTCTATAGGAATCTTGTAGTGCAAATCCTATAGGAAAAAAATATTAGGTTATACATCATGAACAATTTCTTTGCTACAATCAAACACACTTTATCTTTCCAAAGGATTCAAATGGGCATGACATCCCAATCATATGCTTTTCATATTATTATGTTTTTTGCTACCCTATGAATCAAGGAACCCCTAAACTTATGTAGCTATAAAGGGTTTGCAACTTTAGGCCAAGTGAAAGCAGTGATCATTGAGATTGTTTTCTTTTGGGCGGTCTGTATGCCCTAAATATCGTCTTGTGCTATGCATTTAATTCCTACAACACTTAGCACATGGTAAACGTTCGTTAGGGTTGTTAAAAAACAAACAAAACCAATTAATGTTAGAGAATGCACTTTTAGTAGCAATGCCATGGTGTTTTGATGACATCCATAACCTAAGCGTACATCTTGCTCATCCGCATGTATCAAAATGGTAGAAATATATCTATTTCTTAGCCATTTCATAATTGAGAGCAACATCACATAACAACATGTGGAACTGCAGTCATGTTTCCCACAAATTTACATCCCTAGCTAGAGTACACCAATTATGTTTTTACGTCGGCCATCGAGAAGCCGTTTAAGTTTTAGCACTGTAGGCGCCAATGTCGTCAAACAAGGGCGAGTCTCCTACTATCATGTCCGGAAGTTGGTACCCGACCACCACCTCGTCATAGGAGTCACACGTCACCCCAGATATAATCAACATGTCTACTCATTGGCGCCGATGGTGTAGCTACTATTATCAGCTCGACCACGATACCTAGAGGTGACATATCCCACTTGGAGGAGCCTCATGTACCAGCTCGTAGCTGGAGGTTGCCAGCCACCATCTCCACATGAGACACATGACATATGTTATCTCAATTAGCTACACATTGGATTCACACATGGTCATATCTTTAGCCTAATGAGAGTATCATAGTATAATGTATTTCATAGATGCAAAATGCTGATGTGGCAGTGCAATTAAGGATGAGAGAGAGGATACTAATATCATAGGTAGATGCCGTATCATATAACATACTACTTGGGAATGCAGCCCAAATTGGGCGGTAGACTCCGTCCAAGGCTAAATACAGGCGAGAGACCGATAGCGAACAAGTACCGCGAGGGAAAGATGAAAAGGACTTTGAAAGAGAGTCAAAGAGTGCTTGAAATTGCCAGGAGGGAAGCGGATGGGGCCGGCCATGCGCCCCGGTCGTATGTGGAACGGCTTTTGCTGGTCCGCCGCTCGGCTCGGCGCGCGAGTACCGGCCGTGCCGACGACACCCACCGGGGGCCTTAGAAAATTTAATATCAAGTAAATCGTGTACATACATTTGCATTGAGATTCTAATTAATATAAAAAAATTACGATACTAGTATATGATACCATGCATTATGGAGATAGTTCTATATAGTAGTATCATGCACATAATAATTTTATATGATACTATTGAAAGGATCGTGTGCCGCACCTAGAGGCGGGGGGGGGTGAATAGGTGCTAACCAATTTTTAGTTCTTTTTCAATTTAGGCTTGACACAAAGGTAAATTCTCTAGATATGCAACTAAGTGAATTTACCTATATGACAAGGTAATCAACTAAGTAAGATATAGCTACGCAATATAAGAGATAGAATAGGATAGAGGTAACCGAGAGTGGAGCACGCGATGACACGGAGATGATTCCCGTAGTTTCCTTCCTTTGCAAGAAGGTACGCCTACGTTTGGAGGAGTGTGGTTGCTACGAAAGCCAAACCAACAGCCACGAAGGCTTCACTCAGATCTCCTATGGGCAACGCCACGAAGGCCTAGCCCACTTCCACTAAGGGATTTCCTCGAGGCGGAAACCGGGCCTTTACAAGGTTCTTGGAGCACACATCCACAACCAAATTAGAGGCTCCCAAATCTGTAACAATACAACAATCAACAACAACACATCAACAACAATCAACTAGGGAACCAAATAGGAACACTAGCAAGAGGGCCCTCAAACAAATGAGGGGGAAATGTAAATCGCTTCGGTGAGGATGTAGATCGGTGTCTTCTCCTTCGAATCTCCAAAGATCAAGAGCTTTGGTTGGGGGAGGAAGGAGATCTTGCAAATCTTGTGTTCTTGAGGTGGCTCTAATGGTGATGAAGACTTGGCAGATTTTTGTGCAATGATTGAGCAACTTGTCCCTTTGGAGAAGAGAGCTATTTATATGATTGGAGCTCTCAGATCTGACCGTTGGGACGAATTTCAGTAACACCGGAAGTTCCGGCCAGGAGGGCCGGAAGTTCCGGCTGGCACCGGAAGTACCGGCCAAGTGGGCCGGAACTTCCGCCAGGAAGATTCCGCGTCAGACGACCAGGTCAGAAGATATTGGGGCGGAACTAGGGCGGAACTTCCGGCGACCGGAAGTTCCGGCCAAGTTCCGTTCAAGTTCCGGAATTGCGATAAAACCTTACTGGACATTACTGAGCCACAATGCAACGATTCCGGAACTTGCCCGGAAATTGGGCGGAAGTTCCACTGACCGGAACTTTCGTCCTTCTTCACCGGAACTTCCGGTCAGGGAACAAAACCTTCAAAGAGAACTGCGCTGAGAGGCCACTGCTGGAAGCAACAGGGCGGAAGTTCCGCCAGCTGGGGCCGGAACTTCCGCCAGAGATAAAAACCTTCAGAAACTTCAGGATAGCCATACCATGCCACCGGTCAAGTATATCTCTTGAAAAACTTGTACCTGTCTACATCAACACGCATAAATATATACCTAGTGTTGACATCAAACACACAAAACCCAAAAGGGCGGGAAATGTTCTTTCAATCTCCCCCTTTTTGGTGTTTGATGACAACACAAGTATTTGCAAGGAATGAATAATGTAAACATCAAGAATGTGAGAGATATAGAGGAGCTCCCCCTATATATGAGCATTGATACCTAAGAAGCTCCCCTATATCTTGCATCCGTCTTCCATGGATTAGCAATACAACATAGTGATAAGCATATAGATAAATAGATCATGCACACATAGATAACCATAGAAGACTCACATCCGGAGTTTACCATACACATAGATAAGGTTCTAAACACATCGATAAAGTTTACAAACCACATAAACTAAGAACATAGTTCGACACCACAAAGATAAATAGAATCACAAGCGATAAAAATCAAAGCCAACACGAGCTTGTGACTCCCCCATGCAAATACCCAACGGAGAGCAACCTAATAAGGTCTCACTCTCCCCCTTTGGCACCAAGGCACCAAAAAGGGACAGGAGAAACTACACGTCCCAAGGGTCGGCGTTAGCCCAGCCGGGAGGGAGGTTCGATGGAGCGCCGGGGTAGGGAGGAGTGTGAGGAGGAGACTCGATCTCAAGACCATCCGGAGGGAGAGGAACACCATGCTGAGAAACCCACTCAGCCTCCGGAGTGATATTCTCCTCGGATCCGGGAGGAGACACTTCCACATCAAGAGCCTTCATGATGCTGTTCTGACGAACCCGAGACTTCTTGGCTTCTGCATGCTGCTGATACTGGCGGTGATTGACTGCAGAGGTGAGGCAAAAAATCTGTCTCATGCGGCGAGCAAGCTTAGAAGCCCAGCTAGGTTGCTTCTCATCCATGGGGGGAACATCTTCTATGGGCGAGTTGTGGCGTTTGGTCCTAAGAACCTTCACTTCATGAGATGTGATGTTGAGAGGAATAGAGTGAAGAAGGGTAGTCTGACAAGTATCAACCCAAGTGTCCTCAATGAGCTTCATAATGTACGGAGCAAATGAGGGAAGCTTTTTCTCCATCACACATGACCACATCTCATTGTAGATGTAATCCATCACATCAAGCCTCTCACCGGTGCCCTTCTTAGCAAAGGAGTTTGCCATAAGATCCACTTCATATAAATGCAACTCATCAAGGTTGCCACCCTTGGGTCCAATGGTTTCCCGGTAGACTCGAAGCATGATGTCCCAAGTAGGGAGAAGATCCGCACTCTTGCCCGGAATACCCCAACCTTTGATATAGAGGTGCTCCAAGACTTCCTTGGTTTGAGCAAATGAACTATCATGGCACCTCCAACCATTTGCATTTACGCCCGGAAAGCGAGGGTATCCAAGAGCATTTCCAAACTTTGCCAAGTTAGACTCAAGGAGGGTTTCATTAGTCATCCACCGGAAAGTTCTAGCTTCATCTTGATCAAAGTGAACGGTGGCATAGAATTGTTGAATCAACCCGATGTCATAATCCTTGTTGAGCTCCATAATGGGATAGAGCCCAAACTCACCACACATAGCATAGGCTTCCTCAAAGTACCTTGTAGCGGCCATCTTGCCGGTGTCAATGGCATGTTGAGGGGCTACCCCCTTCTTGAATGGCACATAGATCTCATAGAAGATCTCCTCTTGAGTCTTATTGTGGAACCGCTTATCCCCAACCCTATTGTTCCGAGGGGTGAGGTAAGGGTTCATATCCCGGAGCTCCTTGTACTCAAGATACTGCATGTTCTTCACCGACACATGAATATTCTTGCCTCGAACTGCGGGTGACTTAAGCCTTTGAGCCGATTGTTGACGAGCCGTGAGCTTGGATGGTCGAGTTGGCTCAAATTCTTCTTCAATATCATCAACATGAGCCTTGCCTCTCTTCTTGGAGCCACCTGGGATGCAACCAACAGGATAGGGATGAAAAACGAGTGCACACAAGCAAGGAGATCAAAACCAGAGCCTGCACAGGATATTGAGTAAACAGCAGAAAACTGGCCAGGCCGGAAGTTCCGGTGAGAACCGGCGGAAGTTCCGCCCCGGGGCGGAAGTTCCGGCGCACAGGGCCGGAACATCCGGCTGTTCGAAGACAACAAAAATTTCTCACCAGATCCACGGCAATGGCATTGTGAACTGCATTACCACAACATCCTATGCAAGATCTAGTAGGGGAGAGGCATCTAGAGATGTTCTACCATAGCTTAACCTAGAGTATGCCCTATAGTTCATCTAGTGAGGTCTACCCACACATAGAGAGGGAAAGGGCACAAACCGGGAGGAGCCATGGTGGAGGAGAGGGAGGGGATGCCAATCCACGGAGCCGATCCGGCGGAGGTCGCCGGAGGAGGGAGATCCGGCCGGAGAGGTTGCAGCCGCCACAGGGAGAGAGAGAGCACGAACAGATCTTGGATGGGGGAAAAGTGGGGGGCAGGAACTGCCTCCCCGTTCCCGACCGGTTAAGTGGAGGAATCGTAAGGGCGGAAGTTCCGCTCGTTGGAGCCGGAACTTCCGGTCCTACAGAAACCACACCAACCGATCAGGAACAGCGGGCAGGATCTGGCAGACAGGGTCCAACCGGAAGTACCGGCCGAAACGACCGGAACTTCCGGTGAAGCAGAAAAATATGCCAGAAACAGGATTTTGACAGGGAATTGGTGCACTCGGAGAGGGAAGAGGATATGGCTTAGATGAGATAGGCTTAGGACAGATGATCCAAACTGTAAGATGGTACATGATCACTCATTTTTGCAAATAATGCAAATGAAGGCCAAAAGTGAGTGATTTCCCATAAACAAGGAGATGTCAATAAAATCCAATGAAGATCCAAATTACTCCAACTCTTCACAAAGAAAAGTGTGGTGGCCTAGGCCACCATATATGAGTGTTATGGCATGGCACCGCGAAGATATATCTTGGGTCCAAACCACTACTCATCATTGAAGCTCACATATCAACATATGATATAACGAGAATGATATTTTTAATGTTGGCATTATGGGGGGAGGGATAGCTCAATAATTTAAACCGCACTCCCCTATTTCCATGCCCACATCTAAACCAAATAAAGTTTTGAGACAAAGGTGTGTTTGCAAGATGGTCAAGCTATACTCCTTGAATCAATGATATTTAGCTCATTCCTCAAATAAGAGAATCTTGCTTCATCAAGAGGCCTCGTGAATATATCGGCAAGTTGATCTTTGGTAGGAACATAGATAAGCTCAATATCACCACGGGCAACATCATCCTTAATGAAATGATTCCGGATCTCAATATGCTTCGTTCTTGAATGTTGCACCGGATTATAGGCAATCTTGATGGCACTTTCATTGTCACATAATAGAGGCACTTTGTCACAAATGACACCGTATTCCTTTAAAGTTTGCCTCATCCATAACAATTGAGTGCATCCACTTGCGGTGGCAACATATTCGTCTTCGACGGTGGAGAGAGATATACAATTTTGCTTCTTAGAAGACCAACACACCAAGGACCTACCAAGGAATTGGCAAGCCCCGAAAGTTGATTTCCTATCATCCTTGTCTCCCGCCCAATCCGCATCGGTGTATCCATTGAGAATAAAACTTGAGCCTTTGGGGTACCAAATACCATATCTTGGGGTATCAACCAAATACCGAAAGATTCTTTTGAGAGCCATCATGTGGCTCTCCTTAGGAGAAGCTTGATACCTTGCACACACAACAACACTCAACACTATGTCCGGTCTAGATGCACAAAGGTAAAGCAAGGATCCAATCACGGAGCGATATACCTTTTGATCCACCTCTTTACCATTGGGATCAAGTGCAAGATGACATTTAGTAACCATAGGAGTGGCTACACCCTTCAACTCGGTCATCTTGAATCTCTTGAGCATGTCTTGGAGATATTTTGCTTGGTTGATGAAGGTTCCTTCCCTCAATTGCTTGATCTCAAAACCAAGGAAGAACTTCATCTCTCCCATCATAGACATCTCAAACCTATCCGTCATAAGCTTTGAGAATTCATCATTGAAAGCTTTGTTAGTAGAGCCAAAGATAATATCATCAACATATAATTGGCAAACGAAAAGCTCCCCATTGACCCTCTTAGTAAAAAGAGTGGGATCGATTAGCCCAACATCAAACCCACGGTCTACCAATAATTCTTTAAGGTGCTCGTACCAAGCTCTAGGAGCTTGTTTGAGACCATAAAGTGCTTTATCAAGCTTATAGACATGGTTAGGGAAGTTGAGATCCTCAAACCCCGGGGGTTGCTTAACATAAACCTCTTCATGCAAAGGACCATTAAGAAATGCACTTTTCACATCCATTTGTTGTAACTTAAAGTTATGATGCGATGCATAAGTGACGTGGGCATTACCCTTCGGGTAACCAATGTTGCCCTATCCGGTATTCCCTAGTTGGAGGCCCATGAAGGCACTCGACGGCAAGATGGGCCACTAGGGCGGTGCAACGGAAGATTCCTTGAAGAACAAGACACGGAAGGAGCCGAACAAGGAAAGTCTAGAGATAGATCTACTGTAAACCTAGTCGTACCCGATTAAGCCTCTTGAGACCTGGCCTCCTATATAAAGGCCAGGAGAGGGGCTGTCGAGGGACACACAATCAATCATAGCGATCTTAGCCAACAGAAGCTTAAAGCTAGGTCACCTTAGCGCTTAGCCATCTCGACGAGATCTCAGCCGAACTATTCGGCACCCCATTGTAACCCATTATCATCATAATCAAGAACGAGACGGGCAGGACGTAAGGGTTTTACCTCATCGAGGGCCCCGAACCTGGGTAAATCGCTCTCCCCGCTTGTCTGTGAACCGATGTCTCGTGTCAGCTTGCAGGATTCCATCAACCCTAAGCCCCTATCGGAGGGCATTGCCGAGGAGCACCCTCGACAATAAGCAAGAAGGATACGGATGGACTCAAGGCGAGCCACGGGAGCATAGGTTTCTCCAAAGTCAATTCCCTCAACTTGAGAGAACCCTTGAGCCACCAATCTTGCCTTGTTCCTCACAACATTTCCAAACTCATCTTGCTTGTTCTTGAAAATCCATTTAGTGCCTATAACATTGCGGCACCCCTTTGGTTCTCTACTAAGGTTCATACTTTGTTGCGCTTGAAGTTGTTGAGTTCTTCGTGCATAGCTTCCAACCAATCCGAATCTTCAAGGGCTTCAAATACTTTCTTGGGTTCCACTAAGGAGATATAAGCATGATGGTTGCTAAAGTTAGCCAATTGCCTTCTTGTGGAAAACTTTGCCCTTACATCACCAAGAACCTTGTCATGTGTGTGTCCACGAAGTTCAAGGTTCCTTTCTCTTCTTGCTAGACGACGAGCCTCGATCTCCTCCTTGGTTCTTCTTGGACTTGGAGGTATCACTTGATCAACTTGATCATTTGGGTCCCCGTCTTGACCTTCAACTTGAGCTTCCTCAATTTCTTGAGAGTGCTCAACATCATGTACTTGATCTTGGACAATAGGAGGTGAATGACATGAATTGAGTGGATCCTCATTGGAGCCATCATAAATGCTTGGTTGATCTTGTCCTTGATCTTGCACACAAGAGGGAGGGTCTTGTTCTTGTTCTTGGGTTGGTGCATCATTTGCTTCACTTGATGGGGTTTGTTGATGTTGAGAGGATGAGGGCTCCACCGTGGTAGAGCATAGTCCTTTCCGAGACGCCATACCGTGTCCCTCAATGGGGCGGAAAAATCCCACACCCATTCTTACTATGGCATCTTGAGGTATTTCATCACCTGCACATACATCAACTTGCCCCACTTGGGAGGCATCATTTTCTTCGAACTTCACACTACAAGATTCGATGATAATCCGGAGGATACATCAAAGATTCTATAAGTGTGACATTCGGCACCGTAACCAACAAATATACCCTCCAAAGCTTTAGGAGCAAATTTAGATAAACGAACTCCTTTGATTTCGTAGAAACACTTACACCCGAACACCTTGAAGTATGAGATATTAGGCTTGTTCCCGGTGAGTATTTCATATGGAGTCTTGTTCAAGCCCTTGCGGAGATAGAGCCGGTTAGAGGAGTGACAAGCGGTGGAGATGGCTTCGGCCCAAAAGTTATAGCGGGATTTATACTCCGCCATCATAGATCTTGCCATATCCATAAGAGTCCGATTCTTCCTCTCCGCAACACCATTTTGTTGAGGGGTGTAAGCAGCGGAATATTGATGTTGAATCCCCTCATCACTAAGAAAATCATTGAGTGTATAGTTCTTGAACTCGGAGCCGTTGTCACTTCTTATTGCCATAATGAGGAGGTTGTGTTGGCGTTGCACCTCGGTAGCAAAGTCAATGAATATTTGTTGAGTCTCATCTTTCGTCTTGAGAAAGTAGACCCAGGTGTATCTTGAGTAATCATCAACAATCACCAAGCAATGTTTCTTCGCACCAAGACTTGCATGAGCAACGGGACCAAAGAGATCCACATGAAGGAGCTCCAAGATCCTCTTGGAAGAGATGATGGTCTTGCTTGGATGCGGAGAGTCATGCATTTTTCCTTCAACACAAGCCCTACAAACACGATCTTTGGCAAAAGACACATTTTCCATTAGTCCCACAATATGGTTCCCCTTGTGAAGACTTTGCAAAGTTCTCATGTTGACATGGGCTAGGCGGCGATGCCACAACCAACCCACATCCGCCTTTCCGAATAGGCACATCGCACTTGTCGTGGTGGTCCCCGAAAAGTCCACCACATACAAGTTGTGTTCGCGATACCCAACGAAAGCGACTTTTAGAGTCTTGCTCCACAAGAGGACCACAATATCTTTATCAATAAAGACGGCGAAACCCATCTTGCCAAGGGCGGAAACAGAAAGCAAATTGTAACCAAGAGTTTTGACAAGCATGACATCCACAAGAGTAATGTTGTGTGACACCACAACCTTTCCAAAACCCAATACCTCGGATGTAGAATTATCGCCAAAGGAGACGGTGATATTATTTATGTTGGGCCTCAACTCCTTGACGAGGTTCTTGCCGCCGGTCATATGACTTGTACATCCACTATCAAGTACTCATTTTGAACCTCCGGCGGCATAGTCCTACATGAGATCAATTCTTGGATTTAGGTACCCATTTCTCAATGGGTCCTCTTTTGTTAGCAACAAGGGTCTTTGGGACCCAAATGGACCAAGCAACATAACCATCATATGGACCAACATATTTAGCATAAACATCACCATAATAATCTTTAAAAAGAACATAGTGAGGGTTATCAATTCCCGCACCATCATCATTAATGGTTTTTCCCTTTGGGGTTTCACCATTAGTGGTGGCTTTCTCATGTGCGGGCTTGGCCTTTTTCTTGTTTGCCTTTTTAGCCTTGGCATTATAACCAAGTCCCTCCTTCCCATTGTTTGACCTTTGCTTACTCAAAAGATCATCCAAGGAAAGTTTACTTTGGGGAGAGGAGGCCTTAGCAAGTTCATCCTTCAACCTAGCATTTTCCTCAATAATATTTGCATGATCACATGAAGGAGTAGAGGTACTAGGTATGTCATATGAAGCAAGCCTAATTTGAAGTTGCTCATAAGACTTGGAGAGGAGAGAGTATTCACTCTTCAAGGCTTTGTGAGCCTTGTCTAGTTCATCTAGATCCTTCACAAGTTTCTCATGATCAACACCAAATTTGGCCTTTTCCTTTATAAGCACTTTAGTCTTAGCTCTAGCAAGATCTCTAGCTTTAGTGAGCTTGTTAAGTTTATCTTGAGGTTCTTCAAGATTTTCTAGCCTCTCTTCAAGAGACTCTATGGTTTCTTGACATTCCTCAAGAGCATTTTTCAGAGCATGTATTTCTAGAGAGTCTTCTCTCTCTATTTGGCACTTTTTCTCAAGAGTACCATTTAGTTGAGCTATACGAACCATGAGATTTGAAACATGCTTTTTAGTGTTACCTTGTAGGTTAAGAATGAAATCATCAAACTCTAGCATTTCTTGTTTCACTTTTAGACTAGCAAGATCAACCCCTAGATCATTTGAAATGTTAGGCGTAGAGGGGTTAGGAGATGATACCTCGGAAGATTTATCCATGAGGCAACTTTCTTCCTCCACATGAATGACCTCATTGGGAGATTCACTTGTTGATGAAGAGTTAGTGGAGAGGGAGGCAAGGGCAACCAATCCATTTGAGGTTGCATCTTCTTCATCATCAACATCATCATCTCCGGAGGTATACTCTTCTTGAGTTGATAGCACAATTGATGTGTCCAAGGTGGACCTTGCCATGCAGCAATGTGCGTTCTTGATTTGAGGATTCTCATTGGGTTAATCGAAGAGAGAGGAAGAGGGAATGTTGGTAGTGACAATGGCGGCCACTTCCTTTGAGCTTTCTTCTTCATCATCACTAGCACTTTCAACTTCATCGGAAGAATATTCTTCTTTAGTCACTAGCACAATCCTTGAGGGCCTTTTGCCCTTCTTGTTCTTGTTATAGAATTTCTTGTTGGGGGGCTTTGAATACTTGCCCTTTGAGTCTTTGCTCTTGTCCTTGGGGATGAGCCTTCCACCATGAGTCTCCCTATTCTCATAGGGGAACTCGGCAATGAAATGGCGCTTGTCATCACAATTGTAGCAAGATCTTGTCCTTGGGCCCGAGCTTGTGAACCCCCTTGAGTTGTTTCTCTTGATGTTGTCTTCCTTGGCCTTGGATGGGTCAATCCAAAAGGTGTTTGCATGGAATGTCATGTGGTCATGGTAGTGGTGTTTCAAGTCTTCCGGATAGGACATGCTCCAAGATGCCCTATAAGATTCTTGAGGAATCACTTCTTCCACGGAGTTGACCACCAAGGCAAGGTTGGACCCTTTTGACATCCCAAGAGCACGATTGCGAGAATCATGAGAGTTTTGCTCAAGCACCTTGAGAGCTTGCATCTCGTGCACGGCTTGTTGAGAGGTGAGAGAGGGATAGCATTCTCTACCGACAAGAGTCTTGACATCAATAGGTTCAAACGGCATCATGCAATCGATGTACTTTTCCTTGATCCAAGAGTCATCGATGTGAGTGGCACCAACATTCCGGAAAGCATCGGCAACGGTGAGAAGTCTTCCATACATGACTTCATGATCTTCATCCGGTAGCCTCATGAATCCTTCGGCTTTATTCCGAAGAGCATTATACTTGTTCCTTCTTGTGCTCTCACTTCCAATGCAACTAGCGGCCAAACCATCCCAAGCTTCCTTGGCGGTGGTGAAATGCCGAACACGAGACAACTCCTTTGTCCCCACACTAGTTTGAATCATGTGCAAGGCGGTGTTGTTGAGTTGACTATCAACCGCTTCTCTTCTAGTCAACTTGTCGGGGTTGTAAGGCTTGAAGCCTTCCATGATGATTCTCCAATGTTCATTGGAGGCACTGCGAACATGAGAGCTAAACTCAAATTGCCAAGTATCGAAATCATTAACGGAAAACTTAGGTGGGTCGCCCCGAATGTTTATATGAGGATGAGGAACCGGTATATCGGGAGATAGAAAAGGTGGAGCCACTCGATTGTAGCTCTTACCTCCACTAGTTCCCCTAGGAGATGCAATGGGGAATGTGATAGTGTTTAAGTTATCACCATTCACAGGTTTGGTAGAGGAGGGTAATACCGAAGCATTTCCCTCTTCTAACGCATCCGTGACATTTACCTCTTTGGTGGGAGCCATGGGAGGGGGCGGAGTCAAAAGCTCGGAAATCATTTTTCTCATGCTTTCCATTTGAGCTTCCATGGAGGACCTCAACGAATTGAAATCATCCATGGTGACCATCTTAGCATCCCCTTCCATAGGTTCTTCGTCCGGCATACTCTTAGGCGGTTAAGCCCGAAATAAGAGCCGAGGCTCTGATACCAATTGAAAGGATCGTATGCCGCACCTAGAGGGGGGGTGAATAGGTGCTAACCAATTTTTAGTTCTTTTTCAATTTAGGCTTGACACAAAGGTAAATTCTCTAGATATGCAACTAAGTGAATTTACCTATATGACAAGGTAATCAACTAAGCAAGATATAGCTACACAATATAAGAGATAGAATATGATAGAGGTAACCGAGAGTGGAGCACGCGATGACACGGAGATGATTCCCGTAGTTCCCTTCCTTCGCAAGAAGGTACGTCTACGTTTGGAGGAGTGTGGTTGCTACGAAAGCCAAACCAACAGCCACGAAGGCTTCACTCAGATCTCCTATGGGCAACGCCACGAAGGCCTAGCCCACTTCCACTAAGGGATTTCCTCGAGGCGGAAACCGGGCCTTTACAAGGTTCTTCGGGCACACATCCACAACCAAATTAGAGGCTCCCAAATCTGTAACAATACAACAATCAACAACAACACATCAACAACAATCAACTAGGGAACCAAATAGGAACACTAACAAGAGGGCCCTCAAACAAATGAGGGGGAAATGTAAATCGCTTCGATGAGGATGTAGATCGGTGTCTTCTCCTTCGAATCTCCAAAGATCAAGAGCTTTGGTTGGGGGAGGAAGGAGATCTTGCAAATCTTGTGTTCTTGAGGTGGCTCTAATGGTGATGAAGACTTGGCAGATTTTTGTGCAATGATTGAGCAACTTGTCCCTTTGGAGAAGAGAGCTATTTATATGATTGGAGCTCTCAGATCTGACCGTTGGGACGAATTTCAGTAACACCGGAAGTTCCGGCCAGGAGGGCCGGAAGTACCGGCCAAGTGGGCCGGAACTTCCGCCAGGAAGATTCCGCGCAGACGACCAGGTCAGAAGATATTGGGGCGGAACTTCCGGCGACCGGAAGTTCCGGCCAAGTTCCGGCCAAGTTCCGGAATTGCGAGAAAACCTTACTGGACATTACTGAGCCACAATGCAACGATTCCGGAACTTGCCCGGAAGTTGGGCGGAAGTTCCGCTGACCGGAACTTCCGACCTTCTTCACCGGAACTTCCGGTCAGGGAACAAAACCTTCAAAGAGAACTGCGCTGAGAGGCCACTGCTGGAAGCAACAGGGCAGAAGTTCCGCCAGCTGGGGCCGGAACTTCCGCCAGTGATAAAAACCTTCAGAAACTTCAGGACAGCCATACCATACCACCGGTCAAGTATATCTCTTGAAAAACTTGTACCTGTCTACATCAACACACATAAATATATACCTAGTGTTGACATCAAACACACAAAACCCAAAAGGGCGGGAAATGTTCTTTCAACTATACATTGTGCCTGTTCTCTGGGTGCAGACATTTAAAGATTGTAGCACATGATTTGTTCAACAAGGTTGACCGGGGGCTGTAAGATGTCTATAATTAGTTTGTATTCACTTTGGTGAGTTATACTATGTTGCTAGCTTTTTCAGTTTTCAGATGGTTGATTCATGTATCAATCCTTTATAACCTATGATATTATATGTAAAATTTTAAACATTCACTAATGAAATAAGAGGTTATATGCATCAAGGCTAGGGCAGTTAAACATATCCACACAAAAAACGTGTGAGTGATCACAACCATTGATACCTAATTCCAGCCACAAATCTACATCGACCTAGCTATGCAGCAACCCTACTTTTAATTTGTGTGGGTAGCAACTCTACTTTGATTAACACTCACATTAATATAAAGGGATTTCTATTTTCGTGCCCTCGGGTCCTTAGTTGTGCTCAGTTTTCCCCAGCTCCTTAGTTTTTCCTCAGTTTTCCCCAAGACCTTGTCCGAAACCCGCGAAGGAGCCTCGGACGGAAGGAATCCGTTAGTTGGCCGTTCCGTGCTGACGAGTGGGGTCGTGTCGTTTGTGGGGCCGCGTCGTGTGGGGCTGGTAGGAAAGAACCGCGTGGGACAGGACGAGACCATGTTTGTGTGGCCGTAGCGTGTGGGGCTGTAGCGTGTGGAGCCGTAGCGTGTGGAGCCGTGTGGGTCCGGGACGTGGGCACGAGTGGTTTCTGTCTCTTTCACCCGCATTAGCGCTTTTCAATGTACCATTTTCCTCTCTCTCGCTCGATCTCATTCATATTTGATAGCCCAAATTGGTAGCAAATCTAGAGCAGCTTCTCCTTCGTTTTTAACGATATTCATTTCTTTATGCCTTCGTTTTTACCCAATCGGTAGGAAATCTAGGGCACAAATCCAGTAAAAATATAGGATAAGCCGCATACAGCAGCCCAACATAGTATAGATATATTCACGACAGATCCAATAGTAGTACCGATAGAACCCTACAACATAAGCTACATTTTACATGAATTTAAGCTCGCTCTACGTATAGAGCGAGTCACATACGGAGAGTGCAAGTAGGCATGTTCAACGCCTCCAGTGTTGCGCCCGTGACTCGCCTCGGAGGTTGCGCGAGTGAATCCCAAGTGCTTTGTGTTTGGCCATGAACGCATGCACATTCACCGTCGTTCCAACTCTAGCGCCGCATCTGCCAATGGATTCAGCATGGTTCACCGTGCAGTTGAAGTCGGTGGCGCGGAGCTTCACTGCTGAGAAGGGGCACTTGTAAATGCCTCGAGCAAAGGGGCCATCGTAATGGCCGGACTGGAGCCTCCTGAGGACGTGACGAGTCTTGGTGTGGAAGGACTCGTCGTCGCTGTCGACGTCGCTGCTCTGCACCTGTCACGTAGCACCAAGATCGTGCAAAAAAACACGGAGTCAATTGCAACGATGATGGAACAGAGAGTGAACAAAGATCATGCATGATAATATGGGCTCGAAAAAAAGAGGTAGCCTCGCTTACATTGGACACACTTATATCCAGGATTTGAGTGAGTAAACCAAAGATCATGCACAACAAATTTGAACACACCAATTGTTTACCGACTAAACCTCGAATCAATTTGTGCCCAAATATTCATCATCATCGGCACAAATCTTAAACAAAAGCAAATCACAAGCACTAATAACGCAAGATCTAACACAAAAGGATTGAACTAGGAACAGACGCACCCTAATAACGCTAGATCTAACACAAATGGATTGAACTAGGAACAGCACGAACCCTAATAACGCTAGATCTAACACAAAAGGATTGAAATGGGATAAGTACAAGGGAGCAAAGGGTTACCTCCGGCTCGTCGTCGACGATGCCGGTGTCGTAGGGGTTCTCCGGCGCGTCGTACGACACCGGTTCGTACGGGTCCCAAGCGACGGGGCCCGGACGGTGGCGGCGGCCGATGCGCCGGCGGCCGATGCGCCGGCCGCTACGTTGGAAGCAGCGGACGGGGCCTGGATGGGGGCAGCGGCCGATGTGCCGGCGGCTGATGCGCCGACAATGGGCATCTCATTCTTCTCCATCACCGGCGGTTTTCTTCGGGGTTTTTTCTTCGGTTGTGGAGAAGATGATGGGACAGGAGAGGCGGTTGCAGTGAGAACGTGCGTCGAGGGAGAGGAAAAGGGATCTATAAAGACGAAGGTGGCGTGTACCGCAACACGCGTCCGCTATGCACGGCTGCAGCATGCACCGCGACACGAGTCTAACCCTGGGACGTTTGGTGTACTCAGTTATAACCTCGGGCCTTCTACGGAAATTTTATCCGTACTCGGCTTTCCCCTCGAGTACTTAGACCGGCAAGTGCAATATACTCAGCTTTACCCTCAAGTAGCTAGTCAACAGAGAGTCAACAAATGAGATTAACATATCTAATTGAGGCATTTCATGCGCAAAAAAATTCAAAAAATAAAAACATAGTGGCACCTACTCATGGAGTCTTCCTACGCAACCTGCCACCAAGAAAACCTTAACAAACATATATAAATCAAGTTTTACCACAAATTGCCACTTCTCAGAATCACTAGTGTAGCTATGAAGATGCATCGTTTTCCACTCAAACCCCTTTGCAAAACATCTTCCCCAAAAACATAGTTTTTCTAAATGATGCCATAATTGTCACACTCATGTATATTTGAATTGCAAATAATTTGATGTAGCCCAATATGAATTATATTGTACAAAACACACATTTTTCATTTTGTAATTCTTTTTGTTTGAATCCCTTAGTCTACTTACTATTTATGTGCCCTTGGATTGTTAGTACTACTCAGCTTTGCCCTCAAGTTCTGTCACAAATGCTCTCGAAGCCCAAACTTATCCCGATTGGTTGAGCCGTTGTCACACGGATCGATCGCACGAACCGTTGATCAACCGATCTAACGGCGCATACCCCTCCCCGTCTCTTCGTGGCCACCCCTCTCTTCGTGGCCACCCCTCTCTCTCTCCGTCTGCGTGGATGCATTATTGTCACCCCTCTAACAATTATCAACTATCTTTCGCTTTCCTTTTTCTTTTAGGGGATATAGTTTTGGCATATAGTTTCGGTAATTTGAAACGGCCCAAAAGTGGTATAATTTCGGTATAAACATGAGGCATACATATTTGCGGATTTCGGTGAATGCATTATTGTCACCGCTCTAACAATTATCAACCATCTTTCGCTTTCCTTTTTCTTTTAGGGGATATAGTTTTGGCATATAGTTTCGGTAATTTGAAACGTCCCAAAAGTGGTATAATTTCGGTATAAACATGAGGCATACATATTTGCGGATTTCGGTGAATGCATTATTGTCACCGCTCTAACAATTATCAACCATCTTTCGCTTTCCTTTTTCTTTTAGGGGATATAGTTTTGGCATATAGTTTCGGTAATTTGAAACGGCCCAAAAGTGGTATAATTTCGGTATAAACATGAGGCATACATATTTGCGGATTTTGGTGAATGCATTATTGTCACCCCTCTAACAATTATCAACCATCTTTCGCTTTCCTTTTTCTTTTAGGGGATATAGTTTTGGCATATAGTTTCGGTAATTTGAAACGGCCCAAAAGTGGTATAATTTCGGTATAAACATGAGGCATACATATTTGCGGATTTCGGTGAATGCATTATTGTCACCCCTCTAACAATTATCAACTATCTTTCGCTTTCCTTTTTCTTTTAGGGGATCCCATATAGTTTTGGCGTTTTAGTAATTTGAAAAGGCCCAAAAGTGGTATAATTATCAAATTTTTTTAGCATTCCAATATAGTTGGTAATTTCGGTGAATGCACACACTAACTATGAAAACAACTACAAGTACATGTAACTGAATAATGAATTTGTAACAAGGTATCCCTTGTAACAACTTCTAGCGCCCGGTGAGCAATGATAAGAATCCGATCGCAGTTATACAACGAAAAAACAACCAGCCATCAGATTAGCTTGCTTCTTCAACTCGATCAGCTGCCTTAACTGCTTGTTCATTTTCTTCAGTTCTCCCTTCACTTCCTCCAGTCCCACATTGGGAGCATTAGGCATAATCGGAACGACTCCTCTCTCCGCCGCCTTCTCTACAGCAAGTCCCCCCCTCCCAAATTGCGCTCCCCAATAGCGCGAATTGATTCCTGCAATTGAAGCCTCCAAACGTACACATCGATCCACTCGAAATTCCTGCATTTCTTCAGGATCTGAAAAACAACAACGGGAACCCTAAATCCCAAATTCGAGGGAATAGCAAGAAAATAGAGAGAAAACAGAGAAATTGGAGCGAGATCTAACCTTATCCCCTCTCTATATGGCAAGCTCTCGCATGCAAGGAACTCACGTCCACGGTTGCCATTCTCGTCCGTCTTGGCTGCATCGACCGCTTCGCAGGCTCCCCGGCGTGCGGCCAGTGGCATCTTGTCAAAGGCACGGGTCCATACCGCGGCCATGAAGAACGGGAGGTCGAAGAGAAACTAGACATCACCCGCCCGCCGGAGAAGGGCTGCCGCCGGCGGAGAAGAAGAACAATGGGGCGCGGGGAAAGAAAGGGGAAGCAATGGCACGGGCACGGCCGGCTCGGGCTCCCATTTTGCAACGGTCACCTCGGGTAAGTCGTGGGTCCGGCGCACTAACGTGGACAAGTTGTGGGTCCCACGATGATCCGGATAAGTGAAGACGTATCCACCGCGGGGCACCAACAGCGGCCCCACTTGCCAAGACCAACCAACGTCAACTAAACGGGATTCCTTCCGTCCGAGCTCCTTCTGCGGGTTTCAGACAAGGTCTTGGGGAAAACTGAGGAAAAACTAAGGGGCTGGAGAAAACTGAGCACAACTAAGGACCCGAGAGCACGAAAATAGAAATCCCTAATATAAATACAACCACATTGATGGGAAAATATTCGATGAACCTAGTGTTGACGGAGGAAGAGAGACACTCTCCCGAAGGAACTGATTACACAAATGTTGAGAATTGCTTGTCCATGTCTCCCCTTGTTACTTAACCGATGGACAAGTGGGTTGCTTGACGTGTTCGCCTCAAACTTGGCGTCCTTTTGGGGAGATGAGAGATACAACGACATGTTCGGCGCTTTCGGGACGCCGCACACCCACCACATGACTGAGGTGGTTGACTGGGTCATGACCCAACAACATCAAATAATACATTCTTTCTTTTTTCATTAATTGTTTTCTTTTTTCTGTTATTTCTTTTCTATTTTTAATTATTTTAAAATTAATTATTTTCTATTTTGAACAAAATTTAAAAATCTAAACATTTTTTAATTTGAACATTAAAAAAACAAACATTTTTGGGCATTGACCAAATTTTGAAATTTGAACGATTTTCAAATATGAATATTTTTTCAATTTGAACATTTTTAAAATATAACATTTTTCAATTTTAAGCATTTTCCTAAGCTTAATACTATCTCTGTCTATAAATAGAAGTCTGAGATTTGTCTAAATCTAGATGTATCTAGACCTATCTAGTGTATAGATACATCTAGATTTAGACAAACCAGAGACATCTATTTATAGACGAAGGGAGTATTTTTAAATTTTAAATTTATATATTTTTAAAGCATAAAAAAGTAAAACGATAAAACGATAAAAAAGAAATAAAAATGAAAAAAAGAAACAAAAAATAAAAGGAAAAAAGGAAGAAAAAAACTGCCAAGGCTTAATCGGGCTGGCCCATACCACGCATGTGTTGTACGGTGTGCGGTACATGTGGCCATAAAGAATTCACCAATCACTATTCCTTTGGGCCTCTTTTTTGTTTTTCTCTTGGTTGCTTGGCCCATGCAATTGTTCAGTGCTTGACCCATTATGTTGTTTGTGACAAGCGCATATCAAAATATAGAATTAATGCTAAAAATTGAAAAACGTAGAAATATATTAACTGCTTCGCTCTCTTATTTCATAAATGAGACCAATATTTCATAAATTATTTGTCTATGTCTCAGTCGTCTGAGATTTTTTTAAAATTTTGTTCCAAGTTTATTTTTTGCCATAAAAGTGCCACCAATTATTTTAAAAGTGACTTAAGAAATGCTGACATAGCAAATCCATACATAAAATCATGTGATTGTGCCTTAGCTGGAGTACGCCAAGTACGTGTTTATGTCGGACGTGAAGAAGCCGTTGAAGTTTGCGCCGGTAGAGGCGGCATAGGCGCCAATGTCGTCGAACACGAGCCAGTCCCCCACTATCACCTCCGGCAGCTGGTAGCCGACCACCACCTCGTCACGGGAGTCGCAGGTCGGCCCGAACACCGTCGACGTGTATGTCTGCTCACCGGGGCAACTGGAAGCGAGTGGCCTCGGGCGCGGCACATAGTGGTCCATGAGTATGCAGCTCAGGGCGCCGTACACGCCGTCGTCGATCCAGTACTCGCGCACCTCGCCGCGCGTGCGCTTCCCGATGACGCGCGCCGCCATCGTGAATGCCGTCTCGGCCAAGCACCTCCCGGGCTCGCCGATAACCTCCACCGATGGGAGCTCGCCGAAGTATCGCGCCACCGCGTTTCTGATGACTCCCGCCGCCTCGTCGAATTTGGGGCCAGCCTTGAACCCGCCGCCGATGTCGAGCACGCGCATGGGCGGCATGCCGAGGGCCGCCGCCGCATCGAAGACGCCCCGGGCGGCCTCCATGGCCTCGCGATACGCGCCGGTGCGGTACGCGCTGTCCCCGACGTGGAACGACACGCCGGCCACGTTCAGCCCTGCGCGCTGGGCGGCGCGGAGGAGCGGAACCACCTCGTCGGCATGCGCGCCGTACTTGGTGCCCAGGTCGATCTTGGCCTCGGCATTGTCGGGACCCTTGATGCGGAGGATGAGCTCGCATCCGGGGTGCCAGCGCTGGACCTTGGCAACCTCCTCCTCGGAGTCGTACGTGGTGAGGTTGACGCCGACCTCCGCCGCGTACTTGATGTCGGCCTCGGGCTTGGACGGGTTGGCGTACACGATGAGCCCGGGCTTGACCCCGAGAGCGAGCACGGCCTCGATCTCCCTGCGGCTGGCGCAGTCGAACCCCGCGCCGAGGGTGGCGAGGGCGCCAAGCAGCGCCGGCTCCGGGTTGCACTTGACGGCGTAGTACGGACGCACGTCGGCGAGCGCGCGGCGCCAGGCATTGTACAGGTGGACGACCTCGCCGAGATCGAGGACGAAGAAGGCGCTCCGCGCATCGCCACCGGGAGCGATGATGGAGCGCATGAGGCCGGAGACGGCGTCCTTTCGCTTGAGCTCGCCGTCGCGCTTGAACGCGGCCACCTTCCTGCCCTTCACCCCGGGGGCAAGGAGCACCGGCTGCTGCATGAGGTATGTGAGTAGTACGTAAGAATGACGGAATCGTAAGTATGCTTTCGCTGGATTCGCCATACATCGATCGGCCTCTCCTTTTATGGGCGATATCGCGCGATCAGATCAGATCCATACACCATTCCCAATCAGTCGATTAATTAATGTACGTACGTGCATATATGATTGGGTGTGTCTACGTTTCAGTCGACCGAGATTTTCTAAGCCTCCACTAACTCGAAAGTGCGCAACTACAGCTTAAAAGTAAGCAACTAGTGCTTCCCAGCTAGACATTTCTAGTAGAAAAGTGCAATTGCACTTTTTTAAGAGAAAAATGCAACTCAAGCACTTTTTTGTAAGTGACTTAAACTTAAGAAAATCTCAGTTGACTGAGACATACCAAACCGTATATGATTTGTGCACCATACCACAGGGCCACCAAAACAGCCTACATGCATGCGCGTGCATTCCACGTATGGTCATGGCCCGTGATAAGCGGATCTTATCAGTGCTCACTCAAAACATGGTCCCGCTATCCAGCTGGCTTCTAGAGCACGTGCTAATTTTGTAGGGATTTTATTTGTATTTTTGTGTGTGTGCGAAGCCATACCTTGTTCTCGACTCGGTTATGTGTTTACATTCAATCCCACAAGAGTTACATGATGGTTTTAGTACAGGAAAACACAAGCCCATGATGATTGTGATTGACTCAATCAAGTTATAATTAATAATGTGGTTTATCATCTTGCCATTTATACTAATTTTACATTATGATTTCGGCACAATTAGTGTATAATGTTTAATGTATGGCAATGCTATATTTTTAATACTATTAAATATATGTCTTACAAGTCTAATTGTAGCACTACTTGTACACATATTTAACACATATCTCAACAATTTTCACCTTAGCAATATGTCCTTTGTCATCTTGAAGCTACCACGCACGAACAACAATGTACCTAGACTTGAATCATTAATTATGAGCTTCGATGCTACTTCTTTGACTTCATATAACTCCACTTGCAACTATAATCCCTTCATTGCTTCATCACAGCCAACACACTCACACGAAAATTAAGTTCTACCACATTCTTGTTTTGTGCTCCCAATTCTCATACAACGCCATCACAAATCGATCGTAAAGTCACCATATTCCAAAAACAACGATGTATCGTCATCTTGGTAGCTTCTTCTAGTCTATGTGAAAGTGAAAAGCTCACATATTAGGTGTCACTAGCAGAAAACCCGTGCGTTGCTACGGTGACATAGTTAATAAAAAATGCATCTTTTGATATGTTTAAATTTGCATGCCAATCAAATAATATGTATGGAGGGTTTTCGATGGTTTTTTGTTAATCCCGTAGGAATAGTGAACATGATTAGTATTAAATATTACAAATTTATTATTTTGTTAATTAATATGGACCATGCGTCGATGCATTTAAGAACGCAATGAATCAATTGGCATGTACAGTAAATGGTGTCAAATATAAGAATTACCTAATTCTTCATACTCGCTATTACAATGTCTAGCTGCCGTACTAATAGATATTGTACAGCACGTATCTCAGCATCTACAATAGTCCAAACCAGTTGTCTGTAAAACCAAACACCTAAGAGAATCATCCAACCTATACGAGAGAGATATATGGAAGAGAAAGCTGCCATATGTAGAATTACGGATGGATAATTCCGGCGGAAATCGCAGCCCGTCAAAGAGATCTTCTATTAAAATCAGCTCAGATGTGTTGAAATATTGGGCCTACATTTATTGGCCCATACTAGATTTTAGATTTTCCTATAAATCTCAAAGCCCACATAGTGGAAGCCTTGTGAGTTTGAGCTCAAGTTGGTGGCAGCTCACTAGGGAGTGGCAAGAGGTGGGAAGTTTAGTCCCACATGGAAAGTTGGGAGGAAGTTAGACCACCTTATAAGGTGGGTTGTTCCACCACTAGTAAGTGAGTGAGAATAAGAGTGCTACACGCGCGCGCTCCTCCTCCTCGCTCGTCTCGACACGACGCGCGCCCCGCGCTCGTGGTGAGTGGATTGAGCCTCGAGCCGAGACTTCAACGCCGTCTACTTCGACCCGTCGTCCCCGTCGTCAACAATGTTGTCATCAACAACGTTACTCCTGCGACATCGTCTGCTACACCTCCACCGCCACCTCCACCAGATCGGTACGTGCGACATATCTTGATCTGTTTAGCGATGGATGTTGTACCGTTTGCTCTGCTACGGTTCATGTTGATCACTGCATCTAGTATGTTCGAGTTTCACATGCTAGTACTTACTTTCGTCATGCTTTATATTCTGGAATTAATCATGAAAATTGTGCCTAATTATCCAACAATCCAAAAACCTAATTGTAGGCAATTTCCTGAGTTAACTATAGCTGGTTTTGCTGATGCACTGAGGCCGGATAAGTTTACCGGTGTGCACTTTAAGAGGTGGCAGATTAAGGCCACGCTCTGGCTTACTCATCTGAAAGTATTCCAAGTTAGTAATGGCTTACCTGAAGGAACTATATCTGACCAAGATCGGAACAAGTTCAAGGAAGACAATACTCTCTTCGTCGGATGCGTTCGAGTATTCTTGTTGATCGTCTATGTGATGTGTACATGCACATAGTAGACGGTAAAGAGCTTCCGGGATGCACTAAATGCTAAATTCGGTGCAACCGATGCCGGCAAGTAACCGTACATCATGGAGAGCTTCCACGACATCGTGATGGTGAACAACCGTTCCGTAGTCGAACAAGCTCATGAGATACAGTGCATTGCGAAAGAGCTTGAACTCCTTAAGTGTGCCTTACCTGACAAGTTTGTGGCTGGATGCATCATCGCTAAGTTGCCCCCTTCATGGAGGAACTTTGCCACAACTCTCAAACATAAGAGACATGAGATATCAGTTGAAAATCTGATAGCGTCTCTTGATGTTGAGGAGAAAGCTCGGGCTAAGGATACTACTGAGAAAGGAGAGGATCAGTCTAGCGCCAACATGGTGCAGAAGAAACCTTACAGCAAGAATAAAGGGAATAACAAGCCCTCCTTCAATAAGCCTATGAAGACTACAACCTTCAAGAAGAAGAAGATGATAAACAAAGCAAATCTGAGCTGCTTTACTCCGTGGAGAGACCGGCCACTTTTTAAGGACCGCCGCAGAGGGCGGCACCGCAAGAAAAAGGCGAGGCAAGTCAACACGGTGACCGCTAGCAATGCTGATGGGTACGGTAATCTCTTTACTGTTCTTTCGGTTTTTCAATCTTCATGTTGGTGGATTGATACATGTGCTAATGTTCATGTGTGTGCTGACATATCCATGTTCACTTCTTACCAGGTCGCCCGGGATTCTTCTGTCTTGATGGGGAATGGGTCACATGCTTCTGTTCGTGGTGTTGGCACGTAGATCCGAAGTTCACTTCGGGAAGATCGTGCAGCTCGAGGAACGTGCAAAGATGTCCCTAATATGAACAAGAATCTCGTTAGCGGCTCCCTTCTATGCAGAGATGGGTTTAAGATTGTTTTAGAGTCGAATAAAGTAGTTGTTTCCAAGTTTGGACAATTTATTGGTAAAGGCTATGAGTGCGGAGGCTTGTTCCGCTTTTCGCTTTCTAATTTCAGTAATAAGTCTGTGAACCATATTTGTGGCAATGTTAGTGATGATACCAGTGTTTGGCATTCTCGTTTATGTCACATTAATTTTGATTTAATGTCTCGGCTATCCAGTTTAAATTTAATTCCGAATTTCACCATTGCCAAAGGTTCTAAGTGACATAGTTGTGTGCAATCAAAGCAACCTCAGAAGCCTCACAAGGCGGCCGAGGAGAGAAACTTGGCACCTCTAGAACTCATACATTCTGATCTATGCGAGATGAATGGTGTGTTGACAAAAGGTGGATAGAGATATTTCATGACATTGATTGATGATGCGACTAGATTTTGCTATGTTTATTTGTTGCAAACTAAAGATGAAGCTTTAGACTACTTTAAAATTTATAAGGCCGAAGTTGAAAATCAACTAGAGAGAAAGATCAAGCTGCCTTAGGTCGGATCGTGGTGGGGAATATTTTCCTAAAATCTTTGATGAATTCTCGTGAGGAACATGGCATTATTCATGAGAGGATGCCTCCCTATTCGCCCCAATCAAACGGGGTTGCCGAGAGGAAAACCGCACGCCGACCGACTTGGTGAATTCCATGTTAGCCACCGCTCGGTTTATCAAAGGCATGGTGGGGGAGGCTTTATTGACTTCATGTCATGTCCCGAATAGAGTTCCTAACAAGAATAAAGATAAAACCCCTTACGAGGAGTGGGCTGGAAGAAAACCATCACTTTCGTATTTGCGCACATGGGGATGTTTGGCGAAAGTCAATATTCCAATCACTAAGAAGCGCAAACTCTGGACCAAAGACAATGGATTGTATCTTTCTAGGTTATGCTCCGCGGAGTGTAGGATATAGATTTTTAGTAGTTCAATCCGAGGTACCTGATATGCATGTTGATACTATTATGGAATCTCGTGATGCAACATTTTTTGAGAATATGTTTCCTATGAAAGATATGCATAGCATTGCTAGAATTTCTACCGAAATAATTCCCGAGTCTAGTCCATCTAATGAGTATTTTGAACAATCACATGAGAATGTTACCGAGAAGGATGACAATGAAGCTCCTAAACGGAGCAAGAGACTGAGGATTGAAAAATCCTTTGGTGATGATTTCATTGTGTACCTTGATGGATGATACTCCCACGTCCATTGCAGAGGCATATGCATCTCCAGATGCAGTATGATCGGAAAGAAGCATGTCCATAATGAGATGGACTCGATTCTTTCTAATGGAACTTGGGAGTCATGTTAACGACCCCATGGATGCAAGCCTGTGGGATGCAAATGGGTGTTAAAGAAGAAGCTAAGACCTGATGGTGCTATTGAGAAGTACAAGGCGCGGCTTGTAGCTAAAGGCTACACACAGAGAGAAGGCGAAGATTACTTTGACACCTATTCACCTGTCGCTAGACTTACCACCATTCGAGTACTACTTTCCATGGTCTGCCTCCTATGGTCTTATCGTTCATCAAATGGACGTAAAGACAACTTTTCTTAATGGAGAGTTGGAAGAGGAAATCTATATGGATCAACCTCGATGGGTTCGTAGTAAAAGGTGAAGAAAGAAAGGTGTGCAAGTTGCTGAAATCTTTATATGGCCTCGAAACAAGTACCTAAGCAATGGCATGAGAAGTTTGACGTAACTTTAACTCTCGTAGGCTTTGTTGTCAATGAGGCCGACAAGTGCGTTTACTATCGCCATGGATGGGGGCGAAGGTGTTATACCGTGTTTGTATGTGGATGATATTCTGATATTTGGTACAAACATGAAAGTAATACACGAGGTCAAGTCTTTCTTGTCAAAGTGCTTTGATATGAAAGACTCGGGAGAAGCCGATGAGATCTTCGAACATCAAGCTTATTAAGAACGAGAGTGGGATTACTCTAACGCAATCCCATTATGTTGAGAAGATCTTGAGCCGGTTCTAGCCATATTGATAGCAAGTCTTCTCCAACACCTTATGATCCCGGAAGGTGACATTGCGCAAGAACCGGAGGATTGCCGTAGATCAATTGAGATATTCTCGTATCGTTGGCTCACTCATGTACTTAGCGAGTGCGACTAGACTCGACATCTCTTTTGCCGTTAGCAAGTTGAGTAGGTTCATGTCAAACCCGGGTATCGATCATTGGCATGCACTTGATAGGGTCATGCGCTTCCTATGTGGTACAATGAGTGATGGGATTCACTATTCGTGGCACCCACCGTGCTTGAAGGATATAGTGATTCAAATTGGATCTCTCGATGTAGCTGATCTCTACGCCACTAGCGGGTATGTATTTACCTTTGGAGGTGGCGTAGTTGTCATGGAGATCTTGCAAGCAAACCATATTGACGAGGTCAACTATGGAAGCGTAATCTTATCGCTTTGGACACAACCACCGTTGAATCGAATGGTTGCGTGAGCTCTTGATGGACTTGCCCGTGGTTGAAAAACTCGTACCAAGCAATCCTTTTGAATTGTGACAATCAAACCAGTAATTGTCAAAGTGAACAATTCTAAGGATAACGCGAAGTGATCAAGACACGTCAAGAGACGTTTGAAGTCCGTCAGAAATTGCGAAACTACGGAGTAATAACTGTTACATTTATTCAAACGTACAAAAACCCGGCGATCCCTTTACAAAGGGACTATCACGTAATGTGATAGAAAGTGCATCGAGGGAGATGGGTTTGAGACCCGTTGATGTTATACCATAGTGGTAACCCAACCTTTGTGATCGGAGATCCCGTGAATTAGGACCTGGGAAGAAAAACTAGTGGTTTAATTGAGGAGAGTATTATGTAACCCTCTCTATGTGAAGATGCACAACTCTCAATTGCTGTAAGGCAGGTTGGCAACAAGCCTTAATGTGTTTATGTTGGCTATTGATTGCGCGTAGTTAACACGTCCGTTGGGAACCCCAAGAGGAAGGTATGATGCGCACAGTAGCAAGTTTTCCCTCAGTAAGAAACCAAGGTTATTTAACCAGTAGGAGCCAAGAAGCACGTCGAAGGTTGATGGCGGCGGGATGTAGTGCGGCACAACACCAGGGATTCCGGCGCCAACGTGGAACCTGCACAACACAACCAAAGTACTTTGCCCCAACGAAACAAAGGAGGTTGTCAATCTCACCGGCTTGTCAGTAACAAAGGATTAGATGTATAGTGTGGATGATGATTGTTTGCAGAAAACAAGAGAACAAGTATTGCAGCAGATTGTATTCGATGTAAAAGAATGGACCGGGGTCCACAGCTCACTAGAGGTGTCTCTCCCATAAGATAAATAGCATGTTGGGTGAACAAATTACAGCTGGGCAATTGACAAATAGAGAGGGCATGACCATGCACATACATGATATGATGAGTATAGTGAGATTTAATTGGGCATTACGACAAAGTACATAGACCGCTATCCAAGCATGCATCTATGCCTAAAAGTCCACCTTCAGAGTTATCATCCGAACCCCTTCCAAGTATTAAGTTGCAAACAACGTGACAATTGCATTAAGTATGGTGCGTAATGTAATCAATAACTACATCCTCTGGACATAGCATCAATGTTTTATCCCTAGTGGCAACAAAGACATCCACAACCTTAGAACTTTCATCACTCGTCCCAAATTTAATGGAGGCATGAACCCACTATCGAGCATAAATACTCCCTCTTGGAGTTAAGAGTAAAAACTTGGCCAGAGCCTCTACTAATAACGGAGAGCATGCAAGATCATAAACAACACATAGGTAATAGATTGATAATCAACATAACATAGTATTCTCTATCCATCGGATCCCAACAAACACAACATATAGCATTACGGATAGATGATCTTGATCATGTTAGGCAGCTCACAAGATCCGACAATGAAGCACATAAGGAGAAGACGACCATCTAGCTACCGCTATGGACCCATAGTCCGTGGGTGAACTACTCACTCATCACTCCGGAGGCGACCATGGCGGTGAAGAGTCCTCCGGGAGATGATTCCCCTCTCGGCAGGTGCCGGAGGCGATCTCCCGAATCCCCCGGGATGGGATTGGCGGCAGCGGCGTCTCCGGAAGGTTTTTGCGTATCGTGGCTCTCGGTACCGGGGTTTCGCGACGAAGACTATATGTAGGCGGAAGGGCAGGTCGAGGGCCACACGAGGGCCCCACACAACAGGCCGGCGCGGCCAAGGCCCAGGCCGCGCCGCCCTAGTGTGGCGCCACCTCGTGGCCCCACTTCGTAAGTCCTCCGGTCTTCTGGAAGCTTCGTTGAAAAATAGGCCCCTGGGCGTTGATATCGTCGAATCCGAGAATATTTCCTTACTAGGATTTCTGAAACCAAAAACAGCGTAAAACAAGAATCGGCTCTTCGGCATCTTGTTAATAGGTTAGTGCCGGAAAATGCATAAATATGACATAAAGTATGCATAAAACATGTAGATATCATCAATAATGTGGCATGGAACATAAGAAATTATCGATACGTCGGAGACGTAGCAGCATCCCCAAGCTTAGTTCCTGCTCGTCCGAGCAGGTAAACGATAACAAAGATAATTTCTCGAGTGACATGC
>NC_061512.1:255974295-256060804 GCF_022539505.1 Lolium rigidum
CATCAATGTTTTATCCCTAGTGGCAACAGCACATCCACAACCTTAGAACTTTCTGTCACTTTGTCCCAAATTTAATGGAGGCATGAACCCACTATCGAGCATAAATACTCCCTCTTGGAGTTAAGAGTAAAAACTTGGCCGAGCCTCTACTAATAACGGAGAGCATGCAAGATCATAAACAACACATAGGTAATAGATTGATAATCAACATAACATAGTATTCTCTATCCATCGGATCCCAACAAACACAACATATAGCATTACGAGATAGATGATCTTGATCATGTTAGGCAGCTCACAAGATCCAGACAATGAAGCACATAAGGAGAAGACGACCATCTAGCTACGCTATGGACCCATAGTCCAGGGGTGAACTACTCACTCATCACTCCGGAGGCGACCATGGCGGTGAAGAGTCCTCCGGGAGATGATTCCCCTCTCCGGCAGGGTGCCGGAGGCGATCTCTCGAATCCCCGAGATGGGATTGGCGGCGGCGGCGTCTCCGGAAGGTTTTCGCGTATCGTGGCTCTCGGTGCTGGGGGTTTCGCGACGAAGACTATATGTAGGCGGAAGGGCAGGTCGGGGGCCACACGAGGGCCCCACACACCGGGCCGCGCGGCCAAGGCCCGGGCCGCGCCGCCCTGGTGTGGCGCCACCTCGTGGCCCCACTTCGTAAGTCCTCCGGTCTTACGGAAGCTTCGTGGAAAAATAGGCCCACGGGCGTTGATTTCGTCCAATTCGAGAATATTTCCTTACTAGGATTTACGAAACCAAAAACAGCGAGAAAACGACAATCGGCTCTTCGGCATCTCGTTAATAGGTTAGTGCCGGAAAATGCATAAATATGACATAAAGTATGCATAAAACATGTAGATATCATCAATAATGTGGCATGGAACATAAGAAATTATCGATACGTCGGAGACGTATCGGCATCCCCAAGCTTAGTTCCCTGCTCGTCCGAGCGGAGTAAGCGATAACAAAGATAATTTACTGGAGTGACATGCCATCATAACCTCGATCATACTATTGTAAGCATATGTAATGAATGCAGCGATCAAAACAATGGTAATGACATGAGTAAACAAATGAATCATAAAGCAAAGACTTTTCATGAATAGTACTTTCAAGACAAGCATCAATAAGTCTTGCATAAGAGTTAACTCATAAAGCAATAAATCAAAGTAAAGGTATTGAAGCAACACAAAGGAAGATTAAGTTTCAGCGGTTGCTTTCTCGCTTGTACAAAGGTCTAAGGAGAAAGCTCGCATTTTGGATTTCTCGCTTTTGATTATTCTCAACTTAGACATCCATACCGGGACAACATAGACAACAGATAATGGACTTCTCTTTAATGCATAAGCATGTAGCAACAATTAATGTTCTCATATGAGATTGAGGATATATGTCCAAAACTGAAACTTCCACCATGGATCATGGCTTTAGTTAGCGGCCCAATGTTCTTCTCTAACATTATGCATGCTCTAACCATTAAATGAGTGGTAAATCTCCCTTACTTCAAACAAGACGGATATGCATAGCAACTCACATGATATTCAACAAAGAGTAGTTGATGGCGTCCCCAGGAACATGGTTATCGCACAACAAACAACTTAATAAGAGATAAAGTGCATAAGTACATATTCAATACCACAATAGTTTTTAAGCTATTTGTCCCATGAGCTATATATTGCAAAGGTAAAGGATAGAAATTTTAAAGGTAGCACTCAAGCAATTTACTTTGGAATGGCGGAGAAATACCATGTAGTAGGTAGGTATGGTGGACACAAATGGCATAGTGGTTGGCTCAAGGATTTTGGATGCATGAGAAGTATTCCCTCTCGATACAAGGTTTAGGCTAGCAAGGTTATTTGAAACAAACACAAGGATGAACCGGTGCAGCAAAACTCACATAAAAGACATATTGTAAACATTATAAGACTCTACACCGTCTTCCTTGTTGTTCAAACTCAATACTAGAAATTATCTAGACTTTAGAGAGACCAATTATGCAAACCAAATTTTAGCAAGCTCTATGTATTTCTTCATTAATAGGTGCAAAGTATATGATGCAAGAGCTTAAACATGAGCACAACAATTGCCAAGTATCAAATTATTCAAGACATTTTAGAATTACTACATGTAGCATTTCCCGATTCCAACCATATAACTATTTAACGAAGAAGATTCAACCTTCGCCAAGGACATATTTGTCCATATGCAACAGCGGAGCGTGTCTCTCTCCCACAAAATGAATGCTAGGATCCATTTTATTCAAACAAAAACAAAAACAAAAACAAACCGACGCTCCAAGCAAAGCACATAAGATGTGATGGAATAAAAATATAGTTTCACGGGAGGAACTCGATAATGTTGTCGATGAAGAAGGGGATGCCTTGGGCATCCCCAAGCTTAGACGCTTGAGTCTTCTTAAAATATGCAGGGGTGAACCACAGGGAATCCCCAAGCTTAGAGCTTTCACTCTCCTTGATCATATTGTATCATCTCCCTCTCTTGATCCTTGAAAACTTCCTCCACACCAAACTCAAAACAACTCATTAGAGGGTTAGTGCACAATTAAAATTTACATGTTCGGAGGTGACATAATCATTCTTAACACTTCTGGACATTGCACAAAGCTACTGAAAGTCAATGGAATAGAAAAATCCATCAAGCATAGCAAAACAGGCAATGCGAAATAAAAGGCAGAATCTGTCAAAACAGAACAGTTCGTAAAGACGAATTTTATTGAGGCACCAGACTCGCTCAGTTGAAAATGCTCAAATTTAATGAAAGTTGCGTACATATCTGAGGATCACTCACGAAAATTGGCATAATTTTCTGAGTTACCTACAGAGAATTAGGCCCAGATTCGTGACAGCAAAGATATCTGTTTCTGCGCAGTAATCCAAATCTAGTATGAACCTTACTATCAACGACTTTACTTGGCACAACAATGCACAAAACTAAGATAAAGAGAGGTTGCTACAGTAGTAACAACTTCCAAGACTCAAATATAAAATAAAAGTACTGTAGTAAAAACATGGGTTGTCTCCCATAAGCGCTTTTCTTTAACGTCTTTCAGCTAGGCGCAGAAAGTGTATATCAAGTGTTATCAAGAGACGAAGTATCAACATCATAATTTGTTCTAATAATAGAATCAAAATGTAACTTCATTCTCTTTCTAGGGAAGTGTTCCATACCTTTCTTGAGAGGAAATTGATATTTAATATTACCTTCCTTCATATCAATGGTAGCACCAACAGTTCGAAGAAAAGGTCTTCCCAATATAATGGGACAAGATGCATTGCATTCAATATCCAAGACAACAAAATCAACGGGGACAAGGTTATTATTAACGGTAATGCGAACATTATCAACTCTCCCCAATGGTTTCTTTGTAGAACGATCGACAAGATTAACATCCAAATAACAATTTTTCAATGGTGGCAAGTCAAGCATATTATAGATTTTCTTAGGCATAACGGAAATACTTGCACCAAGATCACATAAAGCATTACAATCAAAATCATTGACCTTCATCTTAATGATGGGCTCCCAACTATCCTCTAGCTTCCTAGGAATAGAAGCTTCACGTTCTAGTTTCTCTTCTCTAGCTTTTATGAGAGCATTTGTAATATGTTTTGTGAAAGCCAAGTTTATAGCACTAGCATTAGGACTCTTAGCAAGTTTTTGTAAGAACTTTATAACTTCAGAGATGTGGCAATCATAAAAATCCAAACCATTATAATCTAAAGCAATGGGATCATCATCCCCAATGTTGGAAAAAATTTCAGCGAGTTTTATCACGAGCGGTTTCAGCGGTTTTAGCGGTTTCAGGCAGTTTTGCAGGCTTTGCATTAGAAGTGGAAACATTGCCAACACCAATTCTTTTACCATTATTAGTAGGAGGTGCAGCAACATGTGAATCATTAACATTACTAGTGGTGGTAATAGTCCAAACTTTAGCTACAATATTCTCTTTAGCTAGTTTTTCGTTTTCTTCTCTTTCCCACCTAGCATGCAGTTCAGCCATCAATCTAATATTCTCATTAATTCGAACTTGGATGGCATTTGCTGTAGTAACAATTTTATTTTTAATATCCTTATTAGGCATAACTTTCGATTTCAAAAGATCAACATCAGCAACAAGACTATCGACTTTAGAAGCAAGTATATCAATTTTCCCAAGCTTTTCTTCAACAGATTTGTTAAAAGCAGTTTGTGTACTAATAAATTCTTTAAGCATAGCTTCAAGTCCAGGGGGTGTGTTCCTATTATTGTTGTAAGAATTCCCATAATAATTACCATAACCGTTAACATTATTATAAGGATATGGCCTATAGTTGTTACTAGAATTGTTCCGATAAGCATTGTTGTTGAAATTATTATTTTTAATGAAGTTTACATCAACATGTTCTTCTTGGGCAACCAATGAAGCTAATGGAACATTATTAGGATCAACATTAGTCCTATCATTCACAAGCATAGACATAATAGCATCAATCTTATCACTCAAGGAAGAGGTTTCTTCGACAGAATTTACCTTCTTACCTTGTGGAGCTCTTTCCGTGTGCCATTCGAGTAATTAATCATCATATTATCAAGAAGCTTTGTTGCTTCACCAAGAGTGATGGACATAAAGGTACCTCCAGCAGCTGAATCCAATAGGTTCCGCGAAGAAAAGTTCAGTCCTGCATAAAAGGTTTGGATGATCATCCAAGTAGTCAGTCAATGGGTTGGACAATTTTTAACCAAAGATTTCATTCTTTCCCAAGCTTGTGCAACATGCTCATTATCCAATTATTTAAAATTCATTATGCTACTCCTCAAAGATATAATTTTAGCGGGAGGATAATATCTACCAATAAAAGCATCCTTGCATTTAGTCCAAGAATCAATACTATTTCTAGGCAGAGATAGCAACCAATCTTTAGCTCTTCCTCTTAAAGAGAAAGGAAACAATTTTAATTTTATAATGTCGTCACCATCTACATCTTTATACTTTTGCATTTCACACAATTCAACAAAATTATTGAGATGGGCAGCAGCATCATCAGAACTAACACCAGAAAATTGCTCTCGCATAACAAGATTCAGTAAAACAGGTTTAATTTCAAAGAATTCTGCTGTAGTAGCAGGTGGAGCAATAGGTGTGCATAAGAAATCATTATTATTTGTGGTTGTGAAAGTCACACAACTTAGTATTTTCAGGAGTACCCATTTTAGCAGTAGTAAATAAAGAAAACTAGATAAAATAAATGCAAGTAACTAATTTTTTTTGTGTGTTTTTGATATAGAGAACAAGACAGTAAATAAAGTAAAGCTAGCAACTAATTTTTTTGTGTTTTGATATAATGCAGCAAACAAGAAAGTAAATAAAATAAAGCAAGACAAAAACAAAGTAAGAGATTGGATTGTGGAGACTCCCCTTGCAGCGTGTCTTGATCTCCCCGGCAACGGCGCCAGAAAAAGAGCTTGATTGCGCGTAGTTAACACGTCCGTTGGGAACTCCAAGAGGAAGGTATGATGCGCACAGTAGCAAGTTTTCCCTCAGTAAGAAACCAAGGTTATCGAACCAGGAGGAGCCAAGAAGCACGTCGAAGGTTGATGGCGGCGGGATGTAGTGCGGCGCAACACCAGGGATTCCGGCGCCAACGTGGAACCTGCACAACACAACCAAAGTACTTTGCCCCAAGCGAAACAGTGAGGTTGTCAATCTCACCGGCTTGCTGTAACAAAGGATTAGATGTATAGTGTGGATGATGATTGTTTGCAGAAAACAATAGAACAAGTATTGCGATAGATTGTATTCGATGTAAAAGAATGGACCGGGGTCCACAGTTCACTAGAGGTGTCTCTTCCATAAGATAAATAGCATGTTGGGTGAACAAATTACAGTTGGGCAATTGACAAATAGAGAGGGCATGACCATGCACATACATGATATAATGAGTATAGTGAGATTTAATTGGGCATTACGACAAAGTACATAGATCGCTATCCAGCATGCATCTATGCCTAAAAAGTCCACCTTCATGTTATCATCCGAACCCCTTTCAGTATTAAGTTGCAAACAACAGACAATTGCATTAAGTATGGTGCGTAATGTAATCAATAACTACATCCTCGGACATAGCATCAATGTTTTATCCCTAGTGGCAACAGACACATCCACAACCTTAGAACTTTACGTCACATCGTCCCGGATTTAATGGAGGCATGAACCCACTATCGAGCATAAATACTCCCTCTTGGAGTTAAGAGTAAAAACTTGGCCAGAGCCTCTACTAATAACGGAGAGCATGCAAGATCATAAACAACACACAGGTAATAGATTGATAATCAACATAACATAGTATTCTCTATCCATCGGATCCCAACAAACACAACATATAGCATTACAGATAGATGATCTTGATCATGTTAGGCAGCTCACAAGATCCGACAATGAAGCACATAAGGAGAAGACGACCATCTAGCTACTGCTAAGGACCCATAGTCCAGGGGTGAACTACTCACTCATCACTCCGGAGGCGACCATGGCGGTGAAGAGTCCTCCGGGAGATGATTCCCCTCTCCGGCAGGGTGCCGGAGGCGATCTCTCGAATCCCCGAGATGGGATTGGCGGCGGCGGCGTCTCAGTAAGGTTTTCCGTATCGTGGCTCTCGGTACTGGGGGTTTCGCAACGAAGACTATATGTAGGCGGAAGGGCAGGTCAGGGGGCCACACGAGGGCCCCACACAACAGGCCGGCGCGGCCAAGGCCCAGGCCGCGCCGCTCTAGTGTGGCGCCACCTCGTGGCCCCACTTCGTAAGTCCTCCGGTCTTCCGGAAGCTTCGTGGAAAAATAGGCCCACGGGCGTTGATTTCGTCCAATTCCGAGAATATTTCCTTACTAGGATTTACGAAACCAAAAACAGCGAGAAAACAGAATCGGCTCTTCGGCATCTTGTTAATAGGTTAGTGCCGGAAAATGCATAAATATGACATAAAGTATGCATAAAACATGTAGATATCATCAATAATGTGGCATCGAACATAAGAAATTATCGATACGTCGGAGACGTATCAGCTATTTTAGCAAAGATGTTGTCCTACAGAGCATTCTTGAAATAGCACACCTATATGAGTCCGATTGTTAAACGTCGCAATCTATGAGATTTGGGTGATCTCTAGTAAACTCATGAAGAGACCACGAAGTATGACGCATATGCTTCACCCGCGGGGTAGGCTACTGGCAGCCATGTACTGGTTATGACTTTGAGTGAAACCATGTTCACGCAGAACTTGCAATTCAAGGCTTAGTCCATTGTTCAAGTGTGAATGGATGTATCTTAAGGTTCTAGGCGGAAGTTCAACTTAACAGTCTCCGCTGAAACACTGGTATATAAACAAGCAGCGAGTATTGGTAAATCTCTAAATGGGGATTTGAGATCTGGTGGGGGATTGTTGAAATATTGGGCCTACACTTATTGGCCCATACTAGATTTCAGATTTTCCTATAAATCTCAAAGCCCACATAGTGGAAGCCTTGTTAGTTTGAGCCCAAGTTGGTGGCAGCTCACTAGGGAGTGGCAAGAGGTGGGAAGTTTAGTCCCACATGGAAAGTTGGGAGGAAGTTAGACCACCTTATAAGGTGGGTTGTTCCACCACAAGTAAGTGAGTGAGAATAGGAGTGCTACACGCGCGCGCTCCTCCTCCTCGCTCGCTCGTCTCGACTCGACACGACGCGCGCGCCGCGCCGCGCCGCGCTCGTGGTGAGTGGATTGAGCCTCGAGCCGAGACTTTCCTTACTTTTTGCAGCTCAGGAAAATGAACAGAGTCCTAGACGGACGCGTCGCAGTTAGTCGTTTCGGGTCGCTCCCGGATTGTGAGCTATCTGTAACAGAAACGTTCGTGCGACGTGGGCGTGGCCCACGTTGTCTAGGGTTTCCCGAGCCTATATAATCTCTTGCCCGCCTACCGCAGAAACATATCTAATATATGAGTTAGGGTTTCCACCTCTCTCTGCTTGCGCCGCCATCATAGCATACTCCATCCCGCGCGCCGACGTGCATCGGCAAACGGGAGAGCAGGTCTCCGGAACCGCTCGTCCTTGCGATCCTGTACGGGAGAGGGCGAATTAGGTTTTTGGGAAGCGCTCTGCGCGACTGCTCAAGCTCTTCATCACGGGTCGCCTTCCGCCCAAGTCGGGCGGTGCTGCCTACCGTCGTCTTCAACGCCGTCTACTTCGACCCATCGTCTCGGTCGTCAACAACGTTGTCATCAACAACGTTACTACTACGACATCGTCTGCTACACCTCCACCGCCACCTCCACCAGATCGGTACGTGCGACATATCTTGATCTGTTTAGCGATGGATGTTGTACCGTTTGCTCTGCTACTGTTCATGTTGATCACTGCATCTAGTATGTTCGAGTTTCACATGCTAGTACTTACTTTCGTCATGCTTTATATTCTGGAATTAATCATGAAAATTGTGCCTAATTATCCAACAAGATGCTCGTCCAGGAACATAGTAGTATCTCATCTCTAACAGGATGATCGTCCAGGAAGAAAGGTCATTGAGGGCTGCTCCGGTGCTCCCCCTAGACGAAGTTGAAGGATTATAGTTGTTTTTTTTCTATGCCGAAATCCATATTCAGTCCATGTATACCCATCTATTTTGATACGGTATGCTTATATCGCATAAAAAAGTCACGTGAGCAAGATTTTTATAGGACCTTTCTATTTCGGCAGACGCACTTAACCGTAGATACGTACAAAAACGAGTTACAACATAATATGGACCATACGGGCCGTACAGAGCTGTAAAGACGGTGGACCTTCACTGAAGTTACGATTGTGCTCCTGTTTACGAACAAATTATCTAGGGGAAGTGCACCGAAGCAGAAGCGAAGGCCATGGTAGTGGTCGAACAACATTTAACACGATCCGAATAACTGATATTGCTGCAGACCTTATTATGGTTGTAGGGAACAACTGATATCTTCCCGGGAAGGAACAACGCTGTCACCTGAATACTGTCAGCGGCTTGAGGGAAGGGACACGCGCTCGGTGCGGAGGCTAGAGGCTCCGTAGTGGTGTCATCGTTCGGGCATTCCATCGAACAGCTTGACGCCATCGCAGGCTCAGTTTCGGTGGCAACATGCGACGAACATCGAGTTGCGACCCAAGTAAAATCCGGGGGCGCATTTGCAGATATGTGCATGCAGGGTGCCACGAGCGGAGATGAAGTCGTCGTCACCCCCATGCACGACACACGCGGCGCGCAGGAGAAGCGACTCTAGTCGGGGATGCCGACACTGCTTTGGTGGCCTTGTGTCGAGCAGATGATGGGCACCTCCTCCTAAACCGGCACGTCCGCCTTCAACTAGGCCATGGTGGACGAAATACTGGCGACCACCTTGGCGAGACGCCGCGCCCTCCTGTCCGGCACGTCACCTGATTGATACCACTCGACGAGGTGTTGCTGTTTCGATACATCCGCCGACGTGAACGCGCAATCCCCACGAGAAACCCAACCTTGTCCTTGCGATGTGGGGATTTTGGGATTTCTCGGATTTGGGAAAAGAAGAAAAAACAACCTCCTCTCTGGCTTCTGAGTGGCCCAGGCCCATCAACTGGCAACATACTACCCAGCCCCTACATGGTACAGCAGGTGTCGCTGACAGCCTGGTTCACTTCGGCAAACAAGCTAGCAGGAAGGATATTGGAATGGCCTGGCCCAATGTATGCGACGCCGTATATGAATATGATAGGGACTTTGGCATAGAAAAAAATGGGAGGAGAGGTGCCAATTCATGGGCTTAGTCACGCCCTGTGGCTAAAACCCAAACTGTTAATTTAATCACTTCTGGTGATTTTTGCAAGAATAGAATGCAACTACATTTCGGTGACGTCCGATTATAGGTGTGAAACTTCCCGCCCGTGATGGTGACGCCCGCGTATGTGTCTGCGTTGTTAGTTAAGTAACATACTCTTTCAGTCTCGCCAAAGTTGTCTTCGATATGTTAAAATTTAGATGGACGTAAACACTACTACCTATTTAGCATGTAGAGAATTCTATATTTAGCTAACTATTAGACAAATTTTGTGAGATGGAGGGAGTACGCAGAAATATTGGCTTGAGGGCGCTACCAGTGGCCGCGTTATCCAGGTAATCTTGATCATTTGGCAACGCGGTCACATGATTAGGTGAAGAGAATTACTGTGTACTTCCAGATGATTTCCGGACTCGGTCTGACAGCGAACTGGTTGATTATGTTTCGTGCCTCGTGCGCGGTACTTAATTATATTATACTGGCCACCATGGAATATCCGCATTTCTAGAGTTTACCGTTTCACAAAATAATTGACACGGTATAACTTTGATTGACACGGTGCGCCAAGCGAGCCGTCCGTACGCCACATCGGCGTCCAAGGCGTGGCCTTGGCACTGGCTCCGGATGTCCTTGCCGGTGCATTCCTCTGTCTCGACGCCTCCGGCCACTCGTTCTCTCGCCGGCATCTGGTGCTCCGCCGTTCTCCGCAGTGCCACCATCGGCGTTTGCCCCTCCGTCCCCGACGCCTCCGGCCACGAATGTCCTCCGCGGTGTCCGTCTTCCACCGCTCTCTACAACGCCCCAACCAACGTCTGCCCCTCCATCCCCGATGCCTCCGGCCGCTGACCTTCTGTCCGGCGTCGTCTAGCTCTGCTCTTTTCATATCTGCAGCGCCCCCAAGACGGGTGCATGCTGCTACGCATGGACACTGTCTTTTGCGGGACGCTCCGATGGCGAGCTTGCGGTAGAATTCAAATGCCTTCAGGTCCCGAGATGCGGCTAAGGCATGGTGACACCGGAATTCAGGGAGAACCAGCTATGACTCCCACTGCCGCGGTCCCCGTCGTCATCCCTTGTGCTGGCAATGGAATTAATCCTGAGGAAAGATTGGGGCAGGTGAGGAATATGACCTGCGGGCTAAAAATGTAAAACAAGAACACCCTCTAAAAGTTAGATGCCTAACCTTGGGGTGATCCCTATTCCCCGCTCATTGCGGGAGCGCTTCGCTCCCGCCTGAATCAGGGGACGGGTGGGCTGGCCCATTACCGGCGGCAGCTTGTTCTTTCCTGGGTTTTTTTTTCTGTTATAAGCGATTTTCTCTCCGGGTTGCTCTTGTTTTTCTTCTGGTTTTAATGATTTTTTGTGGTTTATGATTTCTGACCAGTTTTTTGAACTTTTTTTCAAATCTTGAATTTTCAACTTTTCATACTTTTGAAATCCGAACAATTTTTATTTTTTTGAACTTTTTCTAATTTCGAACATTTTGAATTTTCAACATTTTTTATTTGAACATTTTTTATTTGAACATTTTTCATATTAGAACATTTTTTAGATTTGAACATTTTTTAAATAAAAACATTTTTCAGATTTGAACAATTTTTAAATTCAAACATTTTTCAGATTTGAACTTTTTTAATTTCGAACAATTTTAAATCCGAACTTTTTTCGAATATGAATTTTATGGATTTAAACATTTTTAAAATCAAATTGTTCTAATGCACAAGAATATTTCTACTTCGTGTTTTGTATCATGCAAAAATATCACGTTGTATCACGTGAGGGAACTCGCTCACGTAAAATCGGGAGTCACTGTTTCACGTTATAAACAAACCATGCGGGATTGCAGGAACAGACCTTGCCAACGCTAAATGGGCCGAGCCCATCACACCAATCGTGAAGCATGTCTGCGGAGCCACTCATCCATTCCCCTTAAAGCGGTCAATAGACGCTCCCCAACCTTGGTCGTCTTTACCATCACATTTGTGATAAATAAATCTTCTTTTCGGGAGGGAGAAGTATTAAAATGAAAAATGTGTAAATAAATTTCAAATATATCGACACGCTTGCTTTTTAAGGTATTTAATATAATATACATATTTAAGTAAATATCGGTAGTAAGTTCTTTTAATATTAGCAAAAACCAATATTTTATCGGTCAAATGCATAGTGGAAGTATAATATCGATAAACACATCTTATTTTCGGGGGCAGGGGAAATATTAAAAATAAAATTGTGAAACTAAATTGCAAATAAATCCATATGTCAGCTTTTTAAAATATCTAATCTAAAACTCCCTCTGATCCATATTGTTGCCACTAAAATGGATCTATCTATAATTAAAATGTATCTAGATACATCTATATTAGTATCAACTAATATAAATCGGAGAGAGTACAAATATTCAGGTAAATATTTGTAGTAAGTTGTTTTGAAATTTGCGATCTTGTACAACATGATTTCACAAGAACAGGTCTACGCACATGTTCGGAGACGTATATAGGTGGTACCCTATATATGTTTCCGTAACATTGTTTTCACTACGATTATACATTTACTTTTTTTAAATCAAAGTACTTAAGGTTTCAACAGAATTGTTTTGGCCTCATCGCTTTCCAGCTGCACTGTTGCTAGTGTAACGTGTGCTAACCTTCAACACCATCGTATCCTTCTGTCCCAGCGAATTGAGATTGTTTTAGGAGTACTTTACAAAAATAAAATGTTTGGACAAGGGAACGACTTTACTAGGTTCCGAATCCGGCTAATCCCAGCATCCATGTCATGACACCGCGAAAAGGCATGAACGCACGAACATGAATACCACTGGTTATAGCACATGGATCAATGAAAAAGCGAACACAAAAAGATATGTACTGAGCATGTGAGCACGCTGTACCACTAACATAATCTCTGAGGCGGCTTGGAAACATTTTTTTTCTATCGACGGACAGGTGCATGCATGCATCGAGATCACTAATAATATTCCACTGCTGCAGTGCCGGCATATTTTCCCATCAGTTTCGATAGCATTGAGCTTTCGCCGGCCGCCGGCCGCCTCTAACGTGATCATGCTTAAGTGATGATGCCAAATCTCTACAGATCATCAGAGCCCCAGGTCTCGAGTTCAAATCCTGACTTTCACAATTTATTCTAAAAAATTCCTGTAGCCTCCTGCCGTGTGTATCCGGCCTCCCGCTGCCTCTTTCCTGCCGTGTGTATCCGGCCTTCCGCTGCCTCTTTGCCTCTCTACACGTGAGAGGGGGTGTTGACGTGTATAAAGTAGATTGCCTAGTCCTTTCCATCAGTTCGGACTTTTGGTTCAAGTGGCTAGTGCATGAAACTTAACATGGTATCAGAGCCCTGTATCCGGCTGCCTCTTTGCCTCTTTAGACGTTTTGACTTATCTTCTCGTCTTCCCGTCACACGTGAGAGGGGGTGTTAACGTTTATAAGTAGATTGCCTAGCTATTTCCATCAGTTCGGACTTTTGGTTCAAGTGGCTAGTGCATGAATCTTAACAAGCAGTACCCAATGCAAAACTATCCATAATCTGTTTTGCCCCTAAGCAGCAAATGCACTATCTCCAACTTTAGTACTGGTAGTGTTGTAAGCTAGCACTTGACGTCGTGGGTGCAGCGTGAGCCCAACCATCCATTGTTATTAGGCTATTATTGCCTTTACCTTATGTTTTCTTGGTCTTCTTCCCTGTCCAGATTTGTGGAGCTCACCAGGTGTGCTTTACTTACCTTTTTCTGCCTTCCTGCCCTGAAGGGAGACCGTCGTTTACCATTTATAACGAAGCGGTACAATCATCGAATCATGAACAATCAAATTCTCCAGAGATTTAGGGTTGGAAAAACTTCACAACGCACTGATACTTCCTTTTCCGCAGAACACACCATATATATGAAACTTGTCCGACATCTCTTGAGAGTTTGTATGGATTTTGCATTTGCTCACTACCCCGAAAGGTATCTAGAATCCACTGAACAATGAAAAGCATCCTAAAGTCAACAAAAAGGTTAGCCTAATTTTTGACCAGTATTTTGTGTGAAATTTTATGAGATAACCCTGTCACAAACTTAAGGGAACCCCCCCCCCCCCCTCCACCCCAATAAAAACTCGGTGCCTACGACATTGAACATATGTTGGTAAGTAGGTCACCTTTCCTGACGGCTAGTGTGGCACCTCATGGTAGCAACATTGCAGATTGTGCCGATGAGCTATCTCACCTTAACACCAGGATATATAGCTGGCGCTGGACGAAACGGCGAGAGCTAGCTATACTTCCCAGGAAGGGTAAAATGTAATCTGGAGTTTCTGTCAAGGATTATTGATGTTAGTTATATGATTTTCGTGGCCTGGTCAAGTTTCATATATTTTTATTGTTTTATTGTTACCCAACGAATTTATAAGTTAATGGGAAACAACATTGAAAACCTATTAATCACATGCTTCTTATTGTACAAAAGGTTCGGTATTGAGAAAAATTGAGCAAGACTACGTAAAGCCATACATGCTACTAGTTGAATTATCGGACTATTGGAGATGGATTCACTTCAATCTTCTGTACAAATATTGTACTAGTTGGCACTTCATATGCTCTAGAATTATCTATTTATAATTTACCAAACTTAACTCTGAATTCTTCTATGCCATGGTTTTTGCTCAAAATAAACTCTACCATGGACATACATGTTGTACTCAATATACATGTTTGCATACTCTACAAATAATCGACCTAGTTATGTACATATTTACCGCATACAAACACATTATAATTCATCAAGGGCATAAGTTAAATGATTAAATAATGTGAAAGTATGTCTTACCTTGTTTATGTTGAATTCCAATGTAAAATATATTTCTTGAAACAATAAAGTAATAAAATATAATTTGTGACAAAATACAATTGCAGTTTAGCACTATATCTATATGAAAAAAATTTACATTCACGTATTTTTGTATTGTTAATCCTGTTAATTATAAACGATATTTAGTTGTAGATATATACTATATTGATTATCGGAGGATGTACCAACTGTGAAAGTAAAAAAAAAGTCAATATAACTTAATCTATTAAAAATGAACATCCCGTTGATCTCACTTTTCTACAAATTGTGCATGGGAACTGACCATGAGAGCAATAGTAGAACATAATTTGTCGTGAATATAATAATGAATGAATATATTGGTGTGATTCACGATAAGAAAAAAACTTTGTGTGTTATTCAAAAATGAATTTGGCGCTGAAATATTGACTTGTGGGATCGTAAAAGCTACTCCCTCCGGTCTCTTTTAATTGACTCAAATTTAGTACCAAGTTGTACTAAATCCGAGTCAATTAAAAAAGAACGGAGGGAGCGGAAAACCAAATATGATCCCGGGTGCATATGCACCCGGTATGTATAAAACATATTTCTAAAATGTAAAAAATTTAGTTAAAAAAATTAGCATGTAGAGGGACATGGTCTATGTGTGCACGTAAAGTTTCACATAAAACCAACAATTTTTGTACCCTGTGTAAAAAAGACAAATAATGCCTCAAAAAATAGACTATTTTAGCACCTAAGATTTGTCTTTTTTGCATAAGGCACGAAACATATCGATTTTTGCTGAAACAACTTTGTAAGCATGTAACATGTCAAGGTATACACCAGGAATTTTTATTTGTATTTTTCTAACATTTTAAAATATGTTTAATATGCATTTTAAATAAAGGGTGCATATGCACTCGGGTGTAGAAACACCCTGTCCCGGAGGGAGTATTATATTTTATGTAAGTTGCCATGATGGGCAAATAATATATGAAATGATATTCTAATTTTTAAATTTGCGGAGAGAGGAAATAATATGTATTGCGACACATAACCATTTTTTTTATTTAAATCCAACCCAAAACATGCCAGCCTTGACATGAAAAACCAGTAGGGTCAAACATGGTAACTATAGCAATATTAGTTAATAGGGTAATGCCAGCTTAAACATGCAAGCCAGACATGTATACCCAAAATAAAAATTATTTGATCTTCTATATCGATATGTTAATGAACGTGCTTGGTTGGTTGAATCGATCCTAATTTTGGAGGAGTGTTTTCACCTACAACCGCGAAGTTAGTCAACAGATCTCAAGACAAATTATGCTTGACGCTAATCAAAAACGCTGAATAGCATCCAATGGTTTACTTACTTTAACGAACGAGGAAATTAGTTGGTCTATGTGCCGCAAATGGACATTTTTGTGTGTGTTCAAACATGACTTTTAAGCATAGGCAATTCTTAGTCGAGACTTGTGACATTCAGCAGGTTCGTACGTAGCTGCAGACAATATAAAAGCAGTCAACAAACACATCAATAGGTTGATGCGCAGAGGCGGCCAGGTCAAAAATCTGAAGCACACTTGCTATAGAGATCGATCGATAACAGGACTAGTTTAATTAGTTGTTCGTACTTCACCAACCTTTTTCGCGACCTCAAGTTCCTATATATACCCAGACTCGGACAATGAAATGAGCAAATCATTCATACTACCAACTTCTAAGTACCCAGACAGCATAAACGAGCGAGCTAGCCTAGCTTCCATCGCTCGCTCTTTCCGTTGCTTGCTGCAACAACTCCTTGACGAACCTCGGTATTTTTTTCGCAATGGAGGTTAAGGTGTTGAGCTCCAAGCTCGTGAAGCCTGCCTACAATGCCGGCGCGGCACCAGCCACCGAGTACATCCCTCTGTCCATCTTCGACAGGGTGACGTTCGACATGCAGATGGCAATCATCTACGCCTTCGCCTCGCCGGCTCCTTCAACGGCCGCCATCGAGAAGGGCCTGGCAGCGGTGCTCGCTCAGTACCGCGCCTTCGCCGGCCAAATCGGCGTCAACCCTGACGACGGCGAACCCTCCTTCATTCTCAACGACCGTGGTGCCCGTCTTGTGGAGGCCTTCGTGGATGCCGACCTCATTAATATGGCACCGGCAAAGCCCACGCCGGAGCTGCTGAAGCTGCACCCGGACCTGGAGGGAGAGCTAGAGGAGGTGGTGCTGCTGCAGCTCACCCGGTTCAGGTGCGGCTCGCTCGCCGTCGGGTTCACCTCCAACCACGTTGTCGCCGACGGCCACGCCACCAGCAACTTCTTGCTTGCATGGGGACGTGCCACCAGAGGGCTCCCCATGGGTGCCCCGCCCGTGCACCACCACAAGGACCTCTTCAAGCCCCGATCGTCGCCACGCGTGGAGCACGACCACCGCAACAGAGAGTACTACCTGCCGTCTCCCACTAACGTCATCGGCCACCATGGCGACGTCGCCGACAACATCGTCATTCACAAGGCGCACTTCACCAAGGACTTCATCGCCGGGCTCCGTGGTAGCGCGTCGGAGGGGCGCGGCCGGCCGTTCAGCCGGTTCGAGACCATCCTCGCCCACCTCTGGCGCACCATGACACGTGCCCGTGACTTGAGCCCAGAAGAGACGACGACCATACGCCTGTCCGTCGACGGGCGCCACCGGCTCGGTAAACCAGCAGAGTACTTTGGCAACATGGTGCTCTGGGCGTTCCCGCGCGCCACGGTAGGTGACCTCCTGACCCGGCCTCTGAAGCACGCCGCGCAGGTGATCCACGACGAGGTGGCCAGGGTGGACGGCGTCTACTTCCAGTCCTTCGTCGATTTCGCGACCTCCGGCGCCGCCGAGAAGGAAGGGCTCGCGCGGAGCGCCGTGTGCAAGGACGTGATGTGCCCGGACGTCGAGGTGGACAGCTGGCTCACCTTCCCGTTCTACGAGCTGGACTTCGGAACCGGGAGCCCGAGCTACTTCATGCCGTCCTACTTCCCTACGGAGGGGATGCTCTTCCTCACGCCGTCCTACATTGGCGATGGCAGCGTCGACGCATTCGTCCCTGTCTTCGAGCACAACCTGCAAGCGTTCAAAGAATGCTGCTACTCCACGGAGTAGGTGGCCATGTGGGGTATTAGCCTAACTAGCAACTGGTCGAAGGAACAGGATGTTAATTATTTAGGTGAAAATAATTGATTTTTTCGTGAGTATTGTATAAGGAAGAACCCTACATATGTACACACACGTTGCAATGATGCAAGAGTAAAACTATCGATTAAAATTTTAATGAGTAGAACTTTTCTACATTCTTGTTGGGAAAAACCGAAAATAAATCGACATAACCAAAATTACCACATTGGAAGACACATTTGAGTGGACCAAAAAAGGTGAAAGATATAAAATGCAGGAAAAGATATGAAACATAATGTAAAATGTGCAACCAATTAAATAAAGTTTACAAATTATTGCATGTATTCTGGCGGGACATGTGGACCGCGATCTTCCTAGTGTTCTGGTGTATTTGGCGACACCGGAACGATGTGGTCTTTAACGGCGTGGCGGCGGCGCACCTCACCATTAGAGACAGGATTAGCACGGAGTTTGATAGGTGGCGGCTTGCGAAGCTCTTCCGTGGCACTCTTTTCGTTTTCCTTGATCCTAGTCTTCTCCCGTGGCAGCTAGGAGAGTAGGCGTGCGTGGGGAGCTGCTCCCCCTTGTGGGCAGCATCGACTTTGCCTTCTTTGGCTTTCTTCTATGCGATTGATACACCTTTCCATGGTGTATCCTCGAAAAAAAAATTATTGCATATTTAAGTACCACGATGCAATAATACTAATTAGTTTCATATTTTTAAAATGTTCATCTGCAAATTAAAATAAATGACACGACTAGTTTCATACAAAGTTTTAGTTGAGTAATTAAAAACAATAGACTAAGCTGGAACAAAAGTGAGAAGTTTATTATGAAAAGTTACATCAGTATAAAAGAACAAAAAAAAGATCACATACAAGAGCTAGTGTGAGTTTACCCTTTATCAAGCCCTTGAAGCCAATATCTTTGTCAAAAAAAGATCACATACAAGATCACATAGTATATTATACAAGATAATTATCAAAAAATAAGCAACAATTAACCATTAACAGCAAAAATTGAACAATAAAATAAGGCTTTAACACTCTCATCTCCTCATAAAAATCAAAGTCTTATTCATAGGATACACTACTAAATAAGCCTGGGACTAATTTCTCCTGGATTAAAATCTTGTTATGCTTGTTGCAAATTTCCCAAATGGATCATAGATGACTGGGTATTGGATTTAGACTGTGATATTGATGTAAAAATACACATAATTTCTCTATGAAAATATTATTGTCCACCATTATAGTCAAGAAGAAAAATCTAATGGAACCCTACATTAAATGAAAATAGTGGAACTATGAGATGAACTGTAGGACCCAAACATGTTTGTTCAGATAAGGAAACCAAAAAAATCATATATCTTGCATATAGGTTGTTTTAATTTATTAAAATCAACCCACAAAACTGCATCTTTTCGAACCATAAAACCATGCAGTTATTTATCGGGAATGTGTAGGCTATATATAGTAGCACATACATAACATTTGTTTGTACCTCGTAAACAAAATGTTATAATTTTAATTTTTTTAGATCATTGGATTACCACTAGATGCCTAGAATCCTCGCAGAAGTAGATCCAATGCAACAAGTCAGTTGTATTTGTACTACCTTCTACTCCAAATGTGATTCCCTTGTATGGTTTATCCTAGGACCATACGTGCAACACCTACAAGGTATCCAGGCGTACAAAACATAAGGTCAAACAACACTGATTGCTCAATGTGATCACCTAACTTTTAAGTGTTGGTTGTGATTATTAGCGTTTTGTATAACCTCAAACAATTTGGTCAACCCAAATTATTTTTCTACACCTCAACATATGTGGCATCCTCATATGGTTGTCCACACTCATGGGAAATTATGAATCCACACACATATCCACTCGGATCTAGTCCAATTGTGTTCCAACTCCTTAAGTGTGTGATCTTTTAGGTTCATCACCGCTATCCCATGACCCGAGCAAACACCAACCTCCCATCTCGGGACACAAGTATAGTATTAAAAAATCTACTAATCATACTCATTTATAGCTGTAGCGTCCCGTAACAGGACATGTTAACCCCCAGGTGCTCGGAAAGTAACTTTGACAAACCTTGACAATGTGAAATAGGCAATAATCCTTTTCCTCAAGATATATGGTTTCTAGCCCAAGCCGAGTGTGCATGTCATCCTTGTTGACCTCTCTTCTTGAAATCATGACACTAATACCAAAGTCATGTTAACACTTAGCTCTACTTACATGGAGATGCTTTTTTTAGCCAATAAGATCTAGAGGTATCTCTCCAACTGTGTCATGCCTTAGAACAAGATCAAAATATGCATATACATATATCTACTTAGTTATCGAGTAGCGTTTGATATTACACCCGAAAAGTGTTAATTTTCATCTCCATAACATTCAACAGACTAAACTTTAGGACACGATACAAACATTAAATTTGAAATAAACATATGACATATCTCGTTACTTCTTGAATTAGGTATGTATGAATCCGTGATCTTTCGCCATGGGCATGTAATATTGGTTAGCATGTATGTTCCCATGATGTGCAAAACATGGTCATCAAAAAATAGCATTAAGATATGTAACTGCATATCATTACCGACTAGATGCACATATACGATTAGAATAAGCATCAAACACATGCATAGTCTCAGAAAAAAGTCAACCTTGTTTATATAGGGCATATTTTGAACACTAGTTTTCTGTTCAAACCATAAAAGGGCTATATATTTTGAATTAGATGTCCAATTTAGGATCCTTTTCACCATCATCTTCATATTGAAGATATCTTTTAAACAAGACAAATTTTAATTATTTTTTATAAATTTTAAATATTATTAGTTTTTAATCTCTACTGAAACATTGATGAAAACTCTCTTAAGCTTCCTTGTTTACTGATGAGAGTTTCATACGACTTTGAATGAACTCTGGCATTATTTCATGGTTCATGTATGTTGCATACATCTTTCGTTGATTTCCTATTGGTTAGAGGCTTGGAGATTCACTTGAGTTATTAATGTAGGTTTGATGTGGCTTTGAACGAGTTCTGCTATGGTTTCGCTATGTCATTCGGGTTTATGTTATTCCACTCCTTATTTTTCGATCAATTAATCGATACCTAAACAAGATATTGGTGTAAAAATATTGAGATAGGGGCTTTCAATAGAAGTTGTGCAAGCCATATAGCTGTGATTTTTTTCCCGAATATGTGGATGACCACGGCTCCGCAAGGGATGGAATTGCGATATATGCCAAACATTATAAACCCAAAAGTCTATATCTTAGCATGAAAGCTTCCATATGTTTACTGCAAAGTGGTTTTCATTGTATACATTCTCCAATTTTTTGGCCCTCTTTAAAGATGCAGCATGTGAGGAGACATTTCAAATGGGGAAACCGGATATTATCATTCATGAGATTTTTATTGTTTAGGTTTTTATCTTTGAATGTGTTCATTGTTTATTTTTGTAATTCTATGAATATTTTCATCGTTTATGGATTACAATACACAACAAGTTCTAAAACTATTTGAGGGGTGCCAACTCAGTCCTATTAATACGAAAAAGCAGATCCAAGTCCAAAATTTGCTAAGTGTGTCATCGAAGCACCTATTGGCACCGTATAAGCTTTGACTTGCTTGTATGATAGGTTGACCATGTCCATGTGCCAATTTTATAATAAAAAAACCCGAAGAGTAATTTCTTCTAATTGTGTGGCCCTTGTTTCCGCATACCTCCCTGCCAGGACGTGCTACCCTCAGTTGCGCACGCGCTGGAGCTCTGCCGCGACAGGCAACGCCACCACCGTGATGTTGCACGGACCACGTGAAAGGATTAGGGTCTGCATCACATGCTCATGTCGTGTCCTGCAGTCCCAGTAACACCACCCTATAGTCGAAATGCACCATAAAATATATCAGTATTGTAATGACTGAGCTAGCTGAACTTACTCTATTAATCAACTACATATTGTGTCCAACGTATAGTCTTTTCACCCTCGCTGTCGAGCGCGGCTTAGAGCCCCGGACCGGATCTTTCTGCCGCCAATCGTCCCGCTCAACCTCTGGGATGCGAAATGCCCCTCGCCGATGGCTCTGCTCCGCGCTTCGCTCTCCACGACACACACGTTGTAGGTCCTTCTTGAACACGGAACTCGTTTCTAGCCCAAGAAGTCCAAGCCCATGTGTGAGCTGACCTATAAAAGCATGAATGATACAGGAGAGCAAGACCTAATTAAAAATCCAGAATACACACCCAGCCGCCAAGGAGCAAGGAGGAGGTGAGCTGCTGCAACAACAGTCCTCACGGGAGAGCCCATCACTTTGTGCTACATATGGTGTGCGTGACAAGGCTGCAGCCCATAGAGACGGATATGGACACGAAGGCTGCAAAGAGCACATAATCAGGAAGGGCACAAAATAGAAGAAAAATCTTTGTAAGGAGTTTTATGTAAAAATTGCCATGTGGCAGTAGTCAACATGCCCATGCTACAAGAGCACCTAGAAGCTGATGTGGTATCAATGGGACCTTAGGTGACACACTTTATAAACTTTTTAGGACTTAGATATGCATTTTCATACTAGTAGGACTAATACGACTGCCCTCAAATAGTTTAGAACTTGTGGTGTATTTTACTCTTGTTCATGAGGTTCTAGAGTTTCCTACTAGAATTTCCTGACTCATATAGGTGAGGTAGTGGAGATAAACAACTTCAGTCATGAGTCATGGACGTTCAATTCTTTGTGTTGATATTCACACGGAGCTGAGAATCCGTAGCGACCCAGAACACAGGAAAAGTCTACACCAACCTCCCGGAAAAGAGTCTACATCTAACTGACGCTGGAGAACTTTACGTAATCCACCAAACTGAAGCCATTTGTACTCTACTCGTTGCTTATATATTCCCTCTTGTGTGGAAATACAGTTAATTGACCTTTTCAACCGACAGGCGACGGGGATTACAGAATGGAAGAAGAAAAATACTCTGGTCGTGGCGACGAGGCTGGTTTTGTGGAAACTCAGTTCGAAGCTGCAGGGTTGGGTTGGTGACGGCGGCTTTGTTGTGTAGTACTGTATCTCGGTTCGTTCCGCCAAGTCGCAGTTGAAGATCGATGCTGGGTAGGGGAGTTGTCCCTCCAACGTCTTGCTGAATATATTACTCTATGTGCAGCACACTGCACACGTACGGACATACCTTTTCTACGTATGCGCGTTCCAACCAGGATCAGAACATGTCAAATGTTCCAGCCGGTTTGTTCATCGAGATATACGCGTTCAGGAGGTGTAATTAACTATATGTCGAGGGTTGCCTCTTTCAGCATGCATGTATGCGAACGTGCACAGTGAGTCTGCAATTCTGAACACGCAGCTGGCGTCGCACCTGAGTTACATTGTCTTATTTCTATTTATATTTTGCAGCCTGCAAATATATTACAAGATATTAAGTTCATTAAATATCTTCAGTCCGACGTCCCATACAACGTCTATGGCCGAATCATACGTATGGAGAGCACCGGCACTAACGGTCGTGTATGGGCTAGCTTTGTCAGCCACACGCTCAATATACAAGCCCAAAAGGTGGATTTGGCCCGAAGAAATCATATTAAACCAAATTTCAAACAGTTTTGTAAAGTTTCAACACATAAAAAAGTAAAAAGGTTATAGAATAATTATACTAGAAATAAAACAAATCATATAATTCTAAAAAATATAGTTCACCTAGAGTGAGTCTCAGGTGGTGGCATCCTTTGATTGCCCACATGTGCTCTACCTGATCATTTTGCAGCTCGTGAGGAACACATTGGACACATATCTCCTAGTCCCTCATTGTCATACGGATGATCATCCCTTGATGTAGGATTTCCGTGCTCACTCTCGATGATCATGTACAACATGATCACACAACACGCATCATCTTCCACATATACTCTTGAACATCTCCTCGTTCATCCTAAGTCGGTGTGGAAACTCCTTTCCACTACATGTTGGGTGGTTGGCAAAATAGTCGGCATAGAGCATGGCATGCTGATATGATTCGGCTCATCCGCAAGCAATTGTAGAAGACAAGCAAGGATTGTTAAGTCCTCATCTTCATGGGCGGCGACATTGGCTTCATGTTCCAAAACAGATGCATCATCAACTCGTCCTTGCTTTCCATAGCTTATGAATGAAACAACGGATTATTCAGTGGACCAAATGTCAGCGAGAACAACAAAATCCAAAAATGAAACCTACTGAGGCAAACGAGCAAACAACTTGCGTGCAAGCCTAGGTGTGAGGTCCCCATGATTCAAGAGGGTCGGTGAGAGGAGCGACGAGAGGGGCAGTCATGCATTCCGATGGTCGGTGGCTATGGGTTGGTGTCTCGATGTCAAGAGGGAGGAGCGGGAAGGGGGTGGGCAGCGGCAATGGAGTTTTAGCAGGGGTGGAAGAAGCCTCAAATTGGAGAGAAGCAATGTGGCAGGGGAAAATGGGTTGAATCGCTAGGTGATGGCATACGTTTGTCGGTAACATAAGAGGTGTGTGCAACTCTAGACGGTGCCTAATAGGTTAGGTTAGGGTTGGCCTGAAGATGCTGAACGGATTTTTAGACCACGAACCAATACGTCTTTAGAACCAAGATTCGACATTTTTTTTAAATCTAAAGTCCCCATAGCCCTAGTACTTTGAGAAGGGTTATGGGGATGTGACTGATGGTGCTCTCAGTGTCGTGCACGCAGCCTTACTATGTCCTGAGTACGTGTGTCACGCTAGAGCCGGCAGGGACCCCGGCCGTAGGTTAACGTGTAAGTTTGCCACGAGGCATGATTGATTGATTGGCCGGCGTCACGATCAGCCTCATCCAAGCCACAAGACAGCCGGTGGCTGGTGCATGTGGATGGATGTTAGTATTGACGAGGATCGATCAATCGGTCGATGGTTAGGTGTGCATGTGTGACTCGTGACATGTGAGTGTACCGCAGAATGAGTCATGGTCATAGAAAGATAGAGTGGGCAAACACACCCAGTAGACTACTACATCACATACGTACGTCTACATTCACGGTATATGGAAACACTTGTGCTTTAGTGGTTCAAACTTTGGTGAACTGAATCACATATATGGCCAAGATCTCTTTATACTTCTTAGTAACTAGAGGCGCATTAATTAAAAGTGAATAAAAAGAGATAAATACAAGCCCTAGAGTAACGAGTACAATTTATTTAAGTCTATATTATTCAGTAGTCAGACGCACAGACAACGGTGTATGCTGAAAACTGAAACTTCCGTGGATAAAATATTTCGTTGGCCACATCGACCGTAGAAACATTAAGTTCACCTAGTATATTTATATGAGGGTATATAGGGATTGATATGGATTTTTGCGGGCTAAAACAAGAAGGCACCGGAAAAAACTTACCCATCAAATTTTGTGAGGGGGGACACCGAAGCAATTCTCATATGGAAAGCGTTATGACTTGTGAGGTTAACCCGACACTTGACAGATTAATTATATGCGGAGAATTTTCTTGCTCACCGGTATTTTCACGTGTTCATTAGCAATTAGAATTGACGTGATAAGTATCCGGAGCCATACATTTTATCGACCCAGACATGCATGACATCCATGTAAGTACAAGTGACTAATTCTCAACGGAATGACAATTAGCTTAATTTTCAGCGGGTGAAGTCGTTGAATTTTAGTTGCAACTTATGTTGCAACCTATAACTATCACACATTACGAATCAATCTAGGGATCTGGAGTTATTTTTTTTGTTATAACTCATGTGTATGTAGTAGAATCTCACTTACAACCGCAAGGGCAACTAAAAAACTGTTTCAACTCAAGAACCAATCCAATGGTTTTGGTGTCGATTAAGAATGAGGTATTTCTCACTTGACTAAGAAGTAGCAAAACCGTAAGAATTAATATCGGATTTTCTGATATCTAAGTCAATAGAGCTACCTATCTAATCTAATATCGACTCCCTCCTCTCAAACACGAATCTCAATGTGAAGACATCGGCGTTTCCTGGAGTTGACTTAAATAATTAGAAATAGGAAAATGTTGAGTGACTAACAATTAGCAAACAAAAAAGTACATAAAAAGTTATAATTTAGCATGCCACATTAAAATTAATCCAATCTATTTTAATGAATCGTTTGTTTCATAAAATATTCTACGACGTAGCAAGTTTTGCAAATTACTAGTTTCTATGTTGTGCTCTTTGCACTTGACGTGTGTTCTAGGTGTTGAAAAAAAAGAAAGGGTGGAGAAACTTTAGATATACTAAGTTCAGGAATATGAGAGGAATCCAAAGACTACCTGATGATGTTAATATGTCTAGAGATTTTGTTTAATGTGTCTAGAGATTTTGTTTAAAAGTTAATTATCTGCCTTTTTTGCCTTTTACAACGGAAGTTGTATTCTTAATGTTGTGTGTGCTATGTTATATGCATTTTCAGATGATGTATTCAAAATTACTTGACCGTGTACGTATCAGATGCATTTTCATATTATTTATTTATGATGTATATGTCATGATTTTGATATTAATTCAAAACGATTTTCAGACATTTAAAGCTGAGTTCAAATTTTGTTGTAATTTGAATTTGAAAATTGGATTTATTGTCACCGAGGTTAGCTTAATACTGTTTGATTAGCTACATCTTTGTTTGTGCCAAAATATGTCACATTTTCTAGTTGTGACATAGTGTGCAAGCTGTCGACCTGCCGACAAATTAGTGAAAACATTTCGTAACAGAAATTTTATAGAACGAATTATTTGATCTGAAAGGTGACATTATCAGCCACCTTAGAAATACCAAACGAAGGCCACGAATGGTCAAAAATCTAGAACGCTTTCTCCCTCCGTCGTCACTGCAATGCCGGGTACGATGTGAAACCATGACAAAGTGGTATTCCTTGACATATACACTGTTATTCCATGACACTTTCAGCTCATAGCAACATGTTGAATCTCTTGTAGTGCACCGTGGATTTTTAGAACATGCCATTCATCATGGACTTTTATGATATTTAAGCAAAAAAAATTAAGTTAGAATTGTTTTGAAATGTGTCTAGATACATCCATATTAGAGTCAATTAATATGAACCGGAGAGAGTACTTCCTTTTCCTTAGTAGAGATTGTTGGGTGATAGTATAATTGAAAGATCCATTTTCTACTAGTGTCAATTCTGACTCTATGGCGACACTTCTACCGTATGTGTAGACTGGTTGCCAATGTAGTTAGAAGCATGCTACGACGAAAGGTTCGAAAATCACGGTTGTGCATCGTTCTAATTATTTCAAAGATGCAACTAACAACATCAAAAACATAGTTACCAAACACTTGTCTCTTGTTTTGCTTTCTTCTATGCTTGTTTTACCTATGTTAATGAAGATGCAGTTGCCGTTGCAAGATCATCATGCAGAATTCGTTAATTATGGCATGATTCTATAACATATTGAAAAATGTGAGATAATATACACATATTGAAACAAAAGATATAAGAATTAATTAAGAAAATATCCTTAATAAAAATAAATATGAAGTAAGAAAGAAGAATTCCCAGGTACTCCTCCATCCGTTCACAAAATAGTGTACTTACATCTTTGTTGGAAGGTCCTATTATTAACTTCAATTGAGTTTAAATATAAATATAATATTATTTATTATACCAAATAGATATAAGTTGAAAATAGATTTCATCTTGTACCTAATGATAATAGTTTGGTGGCATAAATGTTAGTATAGTTTTGTATACATACGGTCGAACTTTGAAAAGTTTAACTTTCTAATGGAAAGTACGCTTTTTCGTTGAAGAAGAGAGTCCATATGTAGATAACAAATAATTATAAGATGATAAATATGATTACAAAGCTATACTTGACTTTAGCCGTTCGATTGCGTACAAATGATAGGGTACTAACAATTTTGGACAGCTTGGACAAAACATATCCCTACCAACTGAACATTTCATATTGATATGGATTTACACAGATGACCAACACTTGACAGATTAAACACCCGAGATCAAGATGCTTGCAATCAAACAAATTAACCAGCCAAAGGGAAGATAACAAAAATGAGTGAACTTTATTATCTCAAGTATATACAGTATAAATAATCAAATCAATTGATTGACAACACCATAAAGTGCGTCAGAACTAAATAATCGGCTACCCATCACCTAAACTGACCCCGACATCCAACAACTGCGCCGGCGTCGCATGCAGTTCGATGGTTTGGTCAACTACTCCGCTGATGAGTAGCAGCATTCCTTGAACGCCTGGAGATTGTGCTCGAACAAGGGTACGAAGGCATCCACGCTGCCGTCGCCGATGTACGATGGCGTGAGGAAGAGCATCCCCTCCGTGGGGAAGTAGGACGGCATGAAGTAGCTCGGGCTGCCCGTGCCAAAGTCCAGCTCGTAGAACGGGAACGTCAGCCAGCTGTCCACCTCCACGTCCGGGCACATGGCGTCTTTGCAAACGGCGCTCGCCGCGAGCCCTTCCTTCTCGGCGGCGCCGGAGGTCGCGAAGTCGACGAAGGACTGGAAGTAGGCGCCGTCCACCCTGGCCACCTCGTCGTGGATCACCTGCGCGGCGTGCTTCAGCGGCCGGTTCAGGAGGTCACCCACCGTGGCGCGGGGGAACGCCCAGAGCACCATGTTGCCGAAGTACTCCGCCGGCTTGCCGAGACGGTGGCGCCCGTCCACGGAGAGCCTAATCTTGGAGGTTTCTTCGGGGCTCAGGTCGCGCGCGCGCGTCATGGTGCGCCAGAGGTGGGCGAGGATGGTCTCGAACCGGCTGAATGGCCGGCCGCGCCCCTCCGACGCGCTGGCACGGAGCCCGGCAATGAAGTCCTTGGTGAAATGGGCCTTGTGGATGACGATGTTGTCGATGCCGTCGTCGTGGTGTTCGACGATGGTGTTGGGAGACGGCTGGTAGTACTCCCTGTTGCGGTGGTCGTGCTCCACGCGAGGCGACGACCGGGGCTTGAAGAGATCCTTGTGGTGGTGCACAGGCGGCGGACCAATGGGGAGCCCCCTCGTGGCGCGTCCCCACGCGACGAGGAAGTTGCTGGTGGCGTGACCGTCGGCGACGACGTGGTTGGACGTGAACCCGACGGCGAGGGAGCCGCACCTGAACCGGGTGAGCTGCAGCAACACCACTTCCTCGAGCTCCCCCTCCAGGTCCGGGTGCAGCTTCAGCAGGTCCGGCGTGGGCTTGGCCGGCGCCATGTCCACCATGTCAGCGTCCACGGACGCCTCCACTAGACGCGCGCCGCGGTCGTTGAGGATGAAGGACGGCGTGCCGTCGTCGGGGTTTACGCCGAGCTGCCCGGCAAAGGCGCGGTACTGAGAGAGGACCGCTGCCAGTCCCTTCTCGATGGCGGCCGTGGAGGGCGCCGGCGAGGCAAAGGCGTAAATGATGGCCATCTGCATCCGGAACGTCACCCTGTCGAAGATGGACAGAGGGATGTACTCGGTGGCTGGTGCGGCGCCGGCATTGAATGCAGGCTTCACGAGCTTGGAGCTCAGCACCTTCACTTCCATTGCTCTATAACAAAAGCTTGGATCGGACAAGAAGTTGCTCTTTCGTTAATCAAAGTTTGATCGGCGAGAGAGCGGAGGAGTTTACAGCAAGAGAGCGATGAGACAGAGGATAAGCTCTAGCTAGCTCGTACGTCCCTGTTTCTTGCGGCCTGGTGCTGCGTATGATTTGGTGGTCGCGTGCTGCGCTCTATATATATAGGACAATACGGTTGCGCGGGAAAACGGTAGGTGTGTTTAAACAGGACAGGGCAAATACTGTTGACATTTGACCTGGCCGCCCTTCTCTCGTCTCTCGAGTATTTGACTGGTTACAGACTTTCTGCTATGCATGTGCGGAATGTAAGAAGTCTCAACGGCACCATTGAACAGCATGCCCGTACTAGTGCGAGAAATCCAACTCTCCACTGGCCCACCCCCTCTCTTCTTTTCTATTTTATTGTATGATGAATCAGATTCCCTCCCATCGGCCTACACCAGCAGCAGTAGAAATTAAAATCCATGTATTTTTTGAACCAGCAATTTAGTGTGTGAACCTTTTGAATATTTGAGTTCCTAGCGAATGTAGCATGAAAATAAGCCCAATATTTAATATTTTTAAAAAAAATTGAAAATCAAATTTGAAAACTTGGTGAAACATGACAATAATTCATGAAACTTGGGGAAACGTTTCTTTGAAACATTCAGTCAGTTTCGGATGGTATTTAGCAATTGTCTTAGAGTCCAATTTAGAGACATAATTTTTTGTAGCTAGTTTTATTATGTTTTCTTGCTTAGAATCATGTTTCAATGTGTTTCGGAGTTCGAATTTTGAATTTTTGTGACTTTTTTTTGGCTTCTTTTAAAGATATCATCGATAGAAATAGACATATTTAAACGTATTGTTAACCGGATGTATATTTCAGTAAATATGGCTCTTTCAAAATCAGCACTAGAAATTAAATCCGTGTATAAAAATGAGAGACAAAGTACTAGCGTAGACTAGCCTTGCATGTAAAAATTATCTTCATATACTAATCTTAAAGCAAATAAAATAAAAGAAAAGGTGAATGCATGGGAGGTCCGGCGAACAAGCACCATTCTCATACTAGTGCAAAACCTACGTACATTCAAACTCCTCCCTCAGCCTCAAACTCTTTATGCTTAAGGCGTACTATGGGCGCTAGCCCCTCCAGCTGCTCTTGCTTAAATCATTACTGTTCATTCTCATGGGCCTCTTCTAGGGGAAGAAAGGTGGGTGAGGACCCAACCTATGTCAGTTCTAATCTGACTAGGATTAGAACACAATCACTCAGTTGTTCGTAGAGTGGCAGATGATCTCGGGCCACGATCAGATTGTGGAAGCAGCCGGCTATACCTGGGTGCGGTGCCGCCGGGTCTACAGGTCTTTAAATGATTCTGGTAGTGAACCCCTTATACACCGAACCTTGATCTAGTGTTATCATCTTCCATTTGAGCATTGCTTCTTTAATTAACTTCTCTTTTCGTGGATGTCGTCCTCACATACCTTATGGGTGTCCACTCGAATCATGGCTCACCCCACTACTGAAGTTTGAGAGTGGTTTTCCTGCTTAGGAATAAATGAGCAATTTGAAATTATTTATTGAACGTGATACCGTGAGCAATTTGTGTTGGTCTAAGGCTTTTCTCCTTTTTCTTTTTTGCATGCATCAATCAATGTTACTAATAAACAAGCTAGACACTGGCATGCATGTTCTCATCGTCCATAGGGTGTGTAATATTAAGCTCAGAGAACCTAGAAGGATCAATCTTGCTCGTTCCCATGGGAGACCAGTTTGCTAGTGAAGTAGCACTGTATGTGTATATGAAGGTTATAGGATAGACAAGGGACGTACCCACCTCTCCTTTTTCTGCTTTCAAATTGGTCTTGCACGTTTCTTTGGCACTCCAGTCGGAAACAAAAAATTCTACCTTGACAGACAACGACATACGAAAACAGGAACATCAACTTCAACGTTCTGCGTCTGTTTAGCAAAAATACACCAACACTTTCTTGACTCGGTTTAGCACCGATCTCTTGGATAATCATGACAGGCGCAGCTGAAGATAACATTATATTTGTGATTCGTCATCTCTGACATGAAGTTCAGCCAGTTTTAGCTAGGTGTAACCTGCCCGATTCAGAGAAATGGATGGTCGAGCGACTTCTCTTGGCTGCATACTCTTCACCAATCAGACGCAAAGGGGAGAGATGAGATCAGGTTGTACTAGCTAGCATATTCTAGAGATCAAGCTGTCGCATATGTACTCCAGGAAGACCATGGTTCAGACGTCGTTGCCTGGTTAACTGACTGGATTAATCTGACGACGTGATTCAACACTGAAAACACAGGAATATATGTGCTGAGTGGTCGTGTGTTAAATTTCAGATCAACCCACCCCCTTTTGTTCAGATAGAGCGCTCAGCTAAACGCAGTAGCTAATTAGCACGTGTCAGGTATGACCGGTTCATTGATTTGGTGCCACATTGTTCAGGCGTGCGTGGAATAATATTCAGGCGTGTACTCAAGGTGGAGTGCACACAAAGGGTTTTGTATTAGTGCTAGCATGGAGATATATAAATCGTGACGTGCTAGGACACTACGTCACTACCTTGCCATGCATTGGTGTATTCACTATATGAAAGACTGTACTAGAACGACTGAAAAGATCACATGTAATATGAACTCAACTATGACTTATGAGTTTCAGCGGGTCTTTTAAATAACCCGTTAAAGCCCTGCTATAACCTTTCAAAATGGTGCAGCTGTGTGCATTAGCCCACTAAAAGATGGCTTTTCGCGGGCTGCGGCTATAGCCTATAGCCCACTATTTAAAACCACTATTTTTATCTTTTCGAAACAAAGTATACATACTAGGCGGCAAGACAAAGAGTAAAAGTCTAAACCATGATTCTAAATTTCTAGGACTTCGGTTTTAAATTAGAAGATATGATTAAGACTGAAACAGATAATAATTATCTGTCTTATTTTCATTGAATAAGAATTTAAGTCCATGCAAAATACTATAGAAGTAAAGGTAGTAATATTGGAAATAGAACAAATGTTTATTTTACCGTGGCATATGCTCTCATCCGGAGTCTGCATTAGTATATCGATATATTTGTGTCGTCGGGCTTGAGAAGTGAGACATACCTATCTTCAAATTACCATTTGAAAAATTCCATCAAAAAAATGTTGGCAAACATGGGGGATAGCTCTAAATCAAAAATTATATAATAAAGTATTGTCTAATAATTATTAGAGCTTTTTTCCAATGCGTTTTTTCTAAAATGCTGCATTTTATCAAATATAATACGTCTTCATGGGGATTGATGTTAGAACATTATGAGTTTGATATGACATAAAAGATACGATCATTGAGATCTATAGATAAAAAGGAATAATTTACTCATGGATGAGGGAAAAGCCCCAGTGAAGTTGAGATAGTGGTTTTTCCTGGCTAGGAACAAATGTGGTTATGTCATACTTTGGCAACAAGCACTGATGATGTCCACTAGGATAGTAGAATTTCGACTTTGATCGTCATGCATGCATCTGCCCGATATTAAGATAAATATGTCCGATGCCAACGAGCCTGCCCGTACGTATGTGAGGATTTTGTGAAATATTGTGAGCAACTTCAAACTATATATGAACGTGCTACCGTGAGCAACTTGTGTTAGTCTAATGCATCTCTCTTTTGCGTTCTCTCTTTTGCATTATCCATGAATGCATGTTAATTAACTAGACACTTGACATGTTTCGGTCGCGCATGGTGTCTTGTTGAGCGCAGAGAACCTAGAAGGAATGAACTTGACTCGTTCCCGGAATGTTCCCTTGTGAGTTGTGGTGGGACCAGTTTGCTAAGAAAAGTATAGGGAGATTAGGTTCTCTGAGCTATACCTAGCTCTCCGTCTTTAAAAAAACTACTAGTCAGGAAACGTGCTTAATTTGTAGATTTATGTCTTCTTTGACTCCATGTTACACTGGTTTCTCTGAGCTATACCTAGTTTGCTAGGAAGTATAGGGAGATTAGGTTCTCTGAGCTATACCTAGCTCTCTGTCTTTAAAAAAAACTACTAGTCAGGAAACGTGCTTAATTTGTAGATTTATGTCTCTTCTTTGACTCCATGTTACACTGGTTTCGTAGCACGATATTGCAATATATATATTTCAAGTTTGACGCATTTCCTCCGTTTTTTAAGTAGCAGCTACGTACCAGCGAGATAGAGGATCGAGCTCTTGCGTGTCTATTGGTTACCAGGAAGACTACGGTCAGTCGTCATCCGAGCCTCACTATTGTGTGTGTGTGTGTGGACTTTGGACCGTGCAGGTCCTTGCCTTGTTAATTAACTAGATTTAATCTGATCATGGCACCCCTTTTTCTTCTCTGCCTGGTTACCTGATGGAATTTAATCTGATCATGGTCCATGTTTGAACAAGTTTTAGTCCCGGTTAACAACGACGGTTGGTCGCATGCAGTGAGAGAAATAAATCGCGTGCGGAACCGCATACGACGACCTGTAGAAGAGCAATGGTACTTTTTAGCATAAGACCAAGTCGATCCGTTCCATAACAACTGCGCGCGCATCATGTAGCGTTTTGTTTTCTGAACCTGGTACGGCCGTACATTTGTCACAGAGTCAAATACATGAAGGGTACCTGAACTTGTCGGTGGGGTTCGATCTGATCACCGTACACTCATAATACCAAATTACGGTCACTAAACATGAGGAACACGCTCACATAGGGTAACTCAGTTTAGGAGCTAGCCGTATTCGCTCATGTGGCACGTGTAGGATCCACCACTTAGCACACATGGGTTCCTGCAGTGAATTTCGTTTTGCAAAAAGACCCCTAAAGTTTAGGGATGTGCAGAAATAACCTAATTATCCCCTTTCCTCTCCTAGTCTCCTCCCGCACCAAATCCGTCCGTCCTGGGCTGGAGCTTTCCCTGGCGACGCGGCACGCAACAACCAACGTCCTCCTCCACCGTCCTGGATGCATGCTGTATCGAGGACGTCGGCGCACGAGGCCGCGCAAGATCGGCTGGTGGTCGCGCAAGATCACAATCGCTCCAAGCGGCAGGGGCGCGCGGCGCAGCAGCATGCCTCCGCCATCACCCACTCCTCCCATAGTCCCATCCCACCTCACCGGCGCCGTCGGCTTCCATCTTGCTGGAGCAGACGCCGTGGATTTCTCGCTAGAGCAGCCGTAGCGTGAAGTAGCTAACCTCGACACGGGCGGAACAGGTTGGCGTCTGCCGGGAGCTCCAGTTGGGCGACCTGCTCGGGCGAGAGGACGGCAAGCCCCTGACCGGCACCACCGCCGTGGCCCGGCAGGGTCTGATCGAGGCGCCCGCTGAGGTTGCCGCCGCGGGGGGCGTCCCCTGGGTTCGCATCGTCACACAGCGCCTGAGGCCTGCGACGGAGACCTCTTGCTCGGTGAAGGCGCGGTTGACCTCGGTGGTGCTACTGCAGAGGAGGCGCGCGTCGCCCTTGGGAGTGCGCTGACTGGAGCAGAGGGCAACCGCCAGCGAGGAGGGGCGACACGCGGTGCAGCAACTGCTGCTCGATACCACTCTTGCAAGGCGCACACGCGTGCTCGCGCCTCGCGGCCATTGTCCGTATGCAGGTCGGGGCTCGACAGTGGAGGGATCGACTTCCTGGCAGAGGAGCCCGATGGCGGCGACGAGGCCCGCGTTGGACTGTGGGGGTTAACAGACGCGGGGGTGGCCTGCCCCAGTGCATCAGGGGTGGTGCACGGAGGAGCTGGCCGGCGGCGATTCAGATCGGATTTAGGTGAGAAAGGAGGAACGAGAAAAAGAAGACCCAAAATCAGTGCTGGGGTTTTTTGCAAAATTAATTGCATAGCTAGAACCTGCCAGGCCTGGCAAGTGGATCCTACGTGCGCCAGATCAGCAAATACCCCTAGGTCCTCGATCCAGTGACCGTATGTGAGCACTTTCCTTGTCTTTAGTGACCGTAATTTGGTATTATGGGTGTACGGTGATGAAATTGAACCCGGCCGACAAGTTGAAGTACTTACCATGTATTTTACACTTTGTCACAATAGTAATGGGAACAAAGTGCTTAAGCAGTATCTTCACAAGGACCAAAACTGGTGGCAGCGACCGTGCCGAGAGAAGCGGAAATGCAAGCAGCGCTGCCAGGCGGCACCACCCCCCACCCGCCGCGGCCGCCGTCGGGGTTTGAATTGCCGCAATCCTGGTCGCCACTCACTGGATTTCAAGCTCCTTCTCTATTGTACTCTCGAAAAAAGCTCCTTCTCTACCCCCTCCTTCACGTCGGTGAAACATATGGGCGAAACACCACTCCAAAAAGTGTTTGTACATGTACGATAAAAAGTTTCCACGATCAGAAGTGGGCTCCGTCGATTACATGCCTAGAAAACATCCTGAAGGTCCATGTAGTCTTTGTTCCAAAGTCGGACGGTATATTATCGTACCTGAAGTAACTACGTATTTAAAATCTCAAAACGAAGGCCGAGCTACATGTAACCATTTATTTTCACACACTTATAATCTGTACTTTATAAAAAAGTTAAATAAATATGAAAGAATGTTCTAGAGGTACAGAAGATATATACTATAAACGTACAAAATCTCAAAGCGAACCACTTTGTATTCTAGGCTATACAAAGATGATAAATTATTCATAATAAAATTTGTCAAATTTTGTATTTTTGCATAGCCTAGAATATAATATAGTTCGCATTGAGATTTTACATGTTGGTAGCATCACTGGCTATCTCTATGATTTTTTCAAGTTTTGAATACTTTGAAAAATAAAATTTGAGTGTTTCAAAATAAAGGGCTACATGTAGACGTAAATTAGGATAGTAATTTTTTGATGCTTCTGAGATGTACATATAGATATAGTTATAGATGGGGATATAGATTTATTGTTACATTTAGATTTAGATGTAGATAGATATAGAGATAGAAATACAAATAAAATATACACATGTGGAAATACATTATTTTTTTGACTAAGTTGGTGTTTTTTTCGGGCGTCTGATTGTTCCAAGTTAAGACCAAGATTGGCATCTTCTTATGAAGAACAATTTGAAACCCGGTTAACCTAAGATATGTCCCGGTCCGCCCAAAGCTATGTTGAAAAGTTCGACTTGAAACCTAAACCATAAAATGTTCAAATTAAAACCTGAATAATCGTTCAGTATCATCCAAGTGGAACTTTTTAGGACTTTTGTCGAACAACTAGAAATTATGAACGCTTTTACCAAATACAAAAGTATCATAACTCCTTGGTACTTTCAGTTCATTTAGTCATATTCTTGATGATTCTAAGTTTGTCCCTTCGTACCATTCCCCAAGTCTACATTTTCGTTCTTATAAGTTTGGAAGAGCTCAAAATATAATCTTCTATATCGAGTAAATTCTTTAGAAAATTGAGTGTTCAATTTTCAAGGATTCAATCTCGATCCATCATATGTGAATTTCCCGATTTAGTATAGTTACATAATGCCCATATATAAGAACCCAAAAGGCGACTTATCAGTGTAGAAAAACCCGAAAGGCAACCTGTTAGATAGAGTAGCCCGAGTGGTGGCCGGCCAACTGTGTGGTCTGTCATATAGGGAGAACCACACAATCTAGACCTTTTGGGTTCTTCTAACCTGAAAGGTAGTCGGGTTAGGGTACCCCGAAAGTGTAGAATTTTTTTGAAAAATAGAAAACATATTTTTTTTGTGAAAATTAAGAAACAATATTTTAAAACGAGAAAAACCCACAGCTGGGTCTATGAAGTTGTCTCAGATGTGCGTTTTGGTCACGAACATGCAAATCATGAATTTAAGGTCATGAAGTTTCCCAGCGCGAGTGTTTTGGTCACTATGTCACGGCGATAGTTAATTTGCTGACATGGCCAATTAGTTTTTTTGCAAATTGGCCCCTAATTTTTTCCTTCTAATTTTCGAGTCATCAGTTTCACTTTTTAGGGGGTAATTTGCAAATCACAATTGGCCACGTCACCAAATGAACAATACATGTGACAGAATGACCAAAACGCTCGCGTGGGGCAACTTCTTGACTCACAATTCACGATTTGCATGACCAAAGCGCACATCCCGGAAAACTTCATAGACCAAAAAATCATGTTATTTTGCTATTTGTACATGATAAGATATAGGAGTATAGGAATACGCAATTCTCAATAAGAACGGAAAAAATACTATCTGGCTGAACACGTAACCAACATTCCTTTTCGTACCGCCCTCTTAATTAAATGAACGAATCTGTTTGCCTCACTTTTCCTTCGACCCCGTTCCTAGCCATGGCCACCTACTCCACGTTGTAGCAGCATTCTTTGAAGGCCTGAAGATTGTTCTCGAAGACTGGGACAAAGGCATCGACGCTGCCATCGCCGATGTAGGACGGCGCGAGGAAGAGCATCCCCTCCGTGGGGAAGTAGGACGGCATGAAGTAGCTCGGGCTGCCGGTGCCAAAGTCCAGCTCGTAGAACGGGAATGTCAGCCAGCTATCCACCTCGACGTCCGGGCACAGGACGTCCTTGCACAGGGCGCTCCGCGCGAGCCCTTCCTTCTTGGCGGCGCCGGAGGTGGCGAAGTCGACGAAGGACTGGAAGTATGCGCCGTCCACCCTGGCCACCTCGTCGAGGATCACCTGCGCGGCGTGCTTCAGCGGCCGGTTAAGGAGGTCGCCCACCGTGGCGCGCGGGAACGCCCAGAGCACCATGTTGCCAAAGTACTCCGCCGGCTTGCCGAGGCGGTGGCGCCCGTCCACCGACAGCCGGATCGTCGAGGTCTCCTCCGGGCTCAGGCCACGGGCTCGTGTCATGGTGCGCCAGAGATGGGCGAGGATGATCTCGAACCGGCTGAACGGCCGGCCGCGCCCCTCCGAGGCGTTGGCACGGATCCCGGCAATGAAGTCCTTCGTGAAGTGCGCCTTGTGGATGACGATGTTGTCGGTGCCGTCGCCGTGGTGGCCAACGACGGCAGTAGGCGACGGCTTGTAGTACTCTCTACTCCGGTGGTCGTGCTCGACGCGAGGTGACGACCGGGGCTTGAACAGGTCCTTATGGTGGTGCACTGGCGGGAGACCCATGGGGAGCCCCCTGGTGGCGCGGCCCCAGGCGACGAGGAAGTTGCTGGTGGCGTGGCCGTCCGCGACGACGTGGTTGGAAGTGAACCCGATGGCGAGGGAGCCGCACCTGAATCGCGTCAGCTGCAGCAGCACCACCTCCTCCAGCTCGCCCTCGAGGTCCGGATGAAGCTTCAACAGCTCCGGCGTGGGCTTGGCCGGCGCCATGTCCACCATGTCAGCGTCCACGGACGCCTCCACGACACGCACACCACGATCGTTGAGGATGAAGGAGGGGACGCCGTCATCAGGGTTGACGCCGATCTGGCCGGCGAAGGCGCGGTATTGGGCAAGCACCGCTGCCAGTCCCTTCTCAATGGCGGCCGTGGAGTGCGCCGGCGAGGCAAAGGCGTAGATGATGGCCATTTGCATCTGGTACGTCACCTTGTCGAAGATCGACAGAGGGATGTATTCGGTGGCTGGTGCAGCACCGCCATTGTAGGCGGGCTTCACGAGCTTGGAGCTCAATACTTTCACCTCCATTGCTGTCGTCGAGGTACTTGCGAGCTTGCAGGTGGGTGTGGCTGGTCTGTCGTTAACCCAAATATGAGCGACGAGAGACTGAGAAAGAGTTGGCAACAAGAGAGCTAGCGATCGAAGGTTAAGCTCGAGCTCGTATGTGGTGTCCTTGTTGCTTGTGTTAAGTTGAGGTATTGTGATGTACGATTTGATAGTTTCGTGAAGATATATATAGGGTAGTTGGAAAGCGCGGCGCGGGAACAGGGTAGGTGAAATTCTGCTACTTGCACGATGGCCAGACCAATCAAGCTTCTCAAGTACGAGCATAGTCTAGATTTTGACCCGGCCGCCTATCACGCGTTTGATTGTTATGCCATAGTGTACATTTCAACCTATTCCAAGTTGTATGCTATTTTTTAAAGCTATTGCATCCGGTTTCTAAATATGAACTTTTTTTACGAAAACTGTTGCATCTGTTCTGAAATATACTGCTAAATTTAAATAAGAGATTTGCTAGTTCTCAGCTAGCTTCGTGCTCAGTCAAGTCTTGCATCATTTGATTTGCATCGTGATTCATGCTAGTCATGAGTTGCAACTAAAATTTGATGACATTATCGATTGAGAAATAGTCGCTCCCTTTAAATAAATCTAAGACAAGTTACATAGGATGGCAGGAGTGCAACGACTTAACTATTTGATAACGTAAAAATGAATCTCTACATTGTTCTCAAAAAAAATCTCTACATTATTGTAACTTAGTTGGTAATTTCATTCGTTATTTTCTCCTTCAACACATAAATTATCATAGTTTTTCCTCAAAAATTCCGCATGCATTGTATGATGCAGTTGAGTATTATATCGTAGTTTTCATATGCTTTCTTCAAAAATACCGATACTATACTACATTATTATGAAGTAGTGTTATTTTTATCTTTATTATATAGCTCATGCTAGCTAAACCTACTATACATTTTACTGTTCTAGCGTAGATATTAATTAACGGTTTTGCTAATTCTAGGCTTTTATAAGCTAGAGGTCCTTCAAGTCCAGAACCATCGGATTCTCATCGTGATATGTACACCGTATGAGTTGTAAGTAGGGTTGCACTTGAAAATTTTCAGTCGTAAGTGATGTTGCAGCTAATTATAACTGGGATTTTTTAGCTTGCAACTAGGGATGCAACTAACATCACTAGACCGAGAAGAATTAGCTTGCAACTAGGGATGCAACACCCATTAATTAATATATTTTGGAGGTTTGGGGCTGCTAGTGACCAAAGTAATAATGATCTGTACTATTATTGGGCACTACACTTTTCGCAGAAGGCACTAACAATCTATTAGTTCAGTAGTACAATTTTGGCATCACATAAGCATGAGTTATTAGAGGCTGCGAACCTTAAATCTGCGAAAAGAAGGATCAATGCTGAAGAATATGTCATACGCATATGCTAGTGCTGTAATGCATCGGTAGGCATGCACGCATGCATGCATCCGGTCATTATTAGGTGAACATTATCCAAATGATTAGCTAGTGATTTCTTTTATTTATGTAAGGTTGGTGAAAATTCTGGACCCGTGTCTGATACCGTGATTCAAAAGAAGAAGAATAATGGCGCACTGGAAATTTAGTTAAAAAGCATTTGCTTCTGGGAGCAGCAACTTGTGTTATTCTCTTGCGTATATCCTTTTGACCCGTTCTCTTTTGCATCGGTCCAAACTTATTTAACTACTCCTACTAAAGCATGCATATCAAGGGCCAAGTACAGTGTAAATGAGCTGGAGTCAGGGAACAATGTGAAACTTTTCCCTCGTTCCTAGAAATGTTCTTGTCTAACTTTCGAACAACCCACGAAGCAACTCATGAACGTATTTAAACTACAGATTGTTCTTTTTTGACCGTGCAGTACTTTTTGATGGTTTCTTGTTTGATTCTTCAGTACGAAAATTACATTACCGCTACAGGAACCAGTCAAAGGGCCCAACGGCCTTCAGCTGTCGGCACACCCTCGCTGGCACAATCTTCTATCTGCACAGACCATTTGGCCATCGGCACAGGACCTTCCTAGGCTAATGGCCATTAAGCACAGGTGAATCATTTTAAGGTACTTTTTAAAATTATTTGACAGTTTAATCTCTAAGCAGGCTTAATATTAGATCAAATTACTTATTAATAGTAAAACTTTTCAGTCGGTCACACATTCTCAAACACCTCACATCATAGAAGTTATCTTTGTTGTCAATAGTACCCTATCAATCCTCTTAACTCTTAGGCCATGACATCACATTTTTTTATTTTAATACTAAACAATTATTTGACTAAAGAACCAATGAATACATTTTTTTAATAATAAATCTTTAAACAACAAAATAAATTTTTATTTTTTATAAAAATCTGCATCTAAAAAAAATCATATTTCCTTTTTGATTTTGAGAAATCTAAAAATCGGTAAATGGCCGTAGCAGGTTGAAATCGGATGTAACTTTTTCTGTAGATACATTGTCATATAAAAAACATTTTCATCTGAGGTCCTATACAACGAGAAAATCAGTTTTACCGAAACATGATGCCATTTTGATATATCAAAATTAATGTTTATTAATTTTCCTAACAACTAGAACACATAATACATGGTCATTTCAAATGATTTTTTATTTTTTTGAAATTTCTAATATTTTATTACATTTTTTAAAACTAAAAAGACTATTCCAAGGGGTGCGTCGACCCAAAAAAATAAGATAAATAGCTGCGTGTTCTTACATAGAGCTGCAGAGATGACGGCATTTGCTCGCCACGTTGGAAACACCAGGTGCCACACGTTCCTAGCTCTGCTGACACCTAACATGTGCCAACGGTAATCCTGTGCCGACCCATGTGGGTTGCCCGATCTCACGAAGTTGACAGAGGGAAAGGTGGAGGAGAGGAAGAACACATCGAAGAACACGATGAACACACGCAGACGCACACCAACCTAATACAATTCCGGTTTCCTCCCTATATCCCAAACCACTATCCCCATAGAATCTCTCGAGGGAAAAACACGACGTTGAATCCCCGAGAGAGAGACCGGTATACGATCGATAGAGTCACACGAGTGAAAGACCAAAGTAGAATCACAAGTATGAAAGATCAATCATATGAGGAGCCTTGTACAACAGATTTGGTAATCTAAGGAGGGGGTTTACCTAATCCCAAAGGGATGGTGGAGGTATGAGCCTAATTCTCTCAAGTTCATTCCTAGTCTAATGAAGGGGGAGATGAGAGCCTATATATAGGGAGCCACAGTAAGGAGGGGTAGTTTAGGGAAAGCAAAGATACATCACAACCATACATGTGGCATCAAACGGTTCAGCTTGTGAGGCTTCGTAGTGGGGGCGGCACTGCCGGCGCAGGCATGGCGGCAGTGCCGTCTTCCTCAGGCATCGTGGCAGGGCGGCAGTGTCGGCCATCTGAGCTGCAGTGCCGACCTTCCTAGCATCTCTCCTTCTTCCTTCTTCTCTTCTATGCCTCCGTGACCTCGATGTTGAGTGTGGTTCTTGTCGTTGACGCACATGATGAAGCAAAGACCGTAAGCCGGGCTCCATCAGTTATGGTGGCCTACTAGGACTGGTCATATGTGCCGACAACCCCAACAAAAAGCCATCAGCACAGGATATGGCCGTCGGGCCCTTGTACGTTTCCTATGTATTATTTATGGTTAACACACACCAAACAACCACCAAGGTGTAATTGTTTACGATGTTAGGTACATAGTCTATAATCCTAAAAATACGTTACCCGCCAATGGACATTATGTAGTCTGTAGTCCATACTTAGCGCTTGGCATTGTATGTATGGTTAGGTACGATAATTACATTGGGCCGATCGACCAGCTTTAGTGTTTAGCTGACCAGTATATTTTCACCTTTGATTTACCACAATAGATTGTAAAGAGCCGATTTACTGAAAATCTGCAAACTAAGTTGCCACGTATATATGATTAATGGATCATTAGGAAAAATACAAAGTAGATGCAATAGAACGCATCTTCAGTGACGTTTAGGTTAAAAATCCAGTGGTGACTTTGGTTCGATACCAGTCATCCAAACCCGATCAAACGCACATGAGTGGATTCAACCAAAAATCACTCAATACTTAGTTGTGTCCAGCCTAAAATGAGGTTTATTCACAAGTCATTTATCTGAATTCGACGAAACTTTCCCAGAATATAAACCGAAACATGTAAGATTTATTGGAATGTTTTCCTTTTTTTCTTTACAGTTTGAATTTTAAGTTTAAATTTAGTCGTGAGACTTAAAATGATATTTATTCGCAAATCATACGTTCGAATTCATTAAATTTTCCTAGAGTACAAAATAAAACATATAAGATTTATTGGAATTGTTTCAAAATTTCCAAGAGTGCAAAAGTGAAACATGTAAGTACTCCATGGGCAGCACATAAGTAAGAAACATATCCAAAATGCCATGTTCGCCCGCGCTTTGCGTGTCTGGAAACAACTAAGTATGGCGATTTTTGGTTGGATCCGTTCTTGTGTGTTCGATGTGCTTTGGATGGCTCATAGCGGGCCAAAGTCACCGCCGAACTTTTAAGTAGGACGTTACTGAAGTTGTGTCGTCCGCTGCAATAGTATATCACTACGGGAAAAATAGGCGTCGCCGTGCAGCCTTTCTTTGCCGTGTGTTTCCGCACGGCAAAGATTTCTTTGCCGTGTGTTTCCGCACGGCAGATAAAAACACACGGCAAAGACCTTGGCCACGGGAAAGATAGTCACAAGCGCACGGCAAAGATACGATTCACGGCAACGATGGAAGAGGCCGCACGGCAAAGAAAGGTGCACGGCAATGGCCCAACACACCGCACGGCAAAGACTTGGTGCACGGCAAAGGCGTTGGGCATTGCCGTGCCTCATCCTTTGCCGTGCGCGCAGCTGGGTTGCACGGCAAAGCAGCCTTTGCCTAGTGTTTTTGAAAAACACACGGCAAAGCGCACGGCAAAAATGTAAAAACTGGATTTTTTTCTCATCTCAAAAGGCGTGGCGTGGTATAGTTATCAACAAACGTACACTTAGCTTGGTGGCAAGGTTGCACGCTTTCCCTACTCCGTGTTGTAGGTTCGATTCCCAGACGACCAGCCAGTTTAGGACATTTTTTTAGATAAAACATGTTAGGCACACGGCAAAGAAGCGACCTTTGTCGTGCGGCGTCACACGGCAAAGCTTTTACCGTGCAACGTTGGCGAGTCGCACGGCAAAGAAGCCTTTACCGTCAATAGCATTACCGTGCGACCTTTGCCGTGCGGGGTCGTACGGTAAAGCCTTTGCCGTGCAAATAGTTGCACGGCAAAACCTGTTTTTCCCGTAGTGTATGTGATCATGGGCACATGGACCACCAGACTTAGCCGTAGCAGACCTCGTCGATTGACGTTGTTGCTTAATTGTTGTACTGAACCCGTGGATGAACCGTGCAGATTTTTCTTAACCGATTCTCCAGCGACATTATTTAAAAGATTTTTTACTCCCTCCTGAACAGATGCACATGTAGTTTAAGAGATTACTTTAACCAATATTTTAGTCAATTAAATATGAAATCTAGGACACAAAAATTATATCATTGAAAACATTTTTTGAATATGAATCTAATGATATATATTTTTTGTAGATATATAATTTCCATTTTATTAACCAAACAAATGCTTAAATTTTGTCTTAAACTACATGTACGCCGGAGAGATCAACCGATTCTTCACCGACATGAAAACCTGTATTGAATAAGCGAAACGCGGTTAAATTACGCGCATGAGAAGTATTCATGACTTATTACCGCGTGTGACGAAGAGGTGGGAGAGATTTTGACCAAGTGTGCTTCAGTTTCATACGTCGTCCAATGTACTATATGTATATGCGAGAAAAAATGGTGCAACAAAATCCAGGAAAGCTGACTTTTCCAAGGTAGGAAAGGCAGCGACAAAACTCAGAGAGCACTAGTACGTGTAAAAATGTTTATTCCATAACACAGGGTGTCAGAACGTAAGGTGAAGCTAGCTTTGTAGTAATTTTTTAACTTGCACTTAAAGTATTGTGCATACCCTTGCTACTAGGTTCTCATGCATGTGCCCTGGCGGCGGCCGCCGGGTATAAGGCTACAGCTTTATGTCGTCTTTCACTCGCAAAGAAAAAAAAAGCTTTATGTCGTCTTTTTGGTGCCCGTTGGTACCGTGAAATTACATTGTCTAGCCAGTTTAATAAATATCGATCTGATGGAGGGCTAGGAAATTACATTCAATACATTTTTTATGTCTAAGCCGGTGAGCCTTTTTATATAGATCTCGCACGGGTTTTAGACGTGTATCTTTGGATTCGTTTTTATGAAGATCGTAAATATTTATTTTAAATACTGCGTCGGCTAGGATTTAAATCTAGAATCTTGTGGTATGATACCATGTGAAATTATAAGCTCAAGCTAGTTCAACCAAAAGATCCATCCGACAGAGCAGAGTTAGGCAATTAATTATATTCAACATGGAACTCCTTTTGGTTGGCGCACGAACGGTGCCTGCCTATCGGTTTTTTTAATAGTTTTCCTCTTACCTTGCAGAGTTATTTCTTACTTCTTACTGCTTAAATATACATTAGTAGAAAAAGGGCCTTTCGTCCGGAGCTACTCGGAGCACTAGTTCAGGCCACGTTTGGAATCAGGACTAAACCGGGAATAATGTGATCATTAGTCGCCGTTCCAACATCTAGGATGCTACACGCGGCACGACCAGCTTTAGTCCTGGGTCAAACGGGACCTTTAGTCCCGGTTGGAGATATCAACTGGAACTAAAGGGGTTGCGATATGTTGTGGCTGGTGTGAAAATCATTAGTACCCGATTGGTGTCTTTAACCGAGACTAAGGGCATCTCCAAAAGAATGCTTCTGCACCTAGGCCCAGTGACCCGATGCATGTGATCGGGCTGTCCGGGGAGACACAAACGCGGCCCAAATATGCGCGTCGGATGCGTATGGGCGGACGTTGCGCCGTCGCGCCGAGTGTCCTCGTATTCTAACCTGGCCCCGCATGTCAGGGATAGCTAAATCAACGACGCATATTTGATTCCTCTTCCCCTTCTTTGTTGCCCTAGGGCGACGCTGCCACCCCAACCCCACCCCACCGCACCGCCGTAGCACGCTGATGGCGTGTATTTCACACGTTCGTTGGGCAACCCCAAGAGGAAGGTATGATGCGCACAGCAGCAAGTTTTCCCTCAGAAAGAAACCAAGGTTTATCGAACCAGGAGGAGCCAAGAAGCACGTTGAAGGTTGATGGCGGCGGGATGTAGTGCGGCGCAACACCGCAGATTCCGGCGCCAACGTGGAACCCGCACAACACAACCAAAGTACTTTGCCCCAACGAAACAAGTGAGGTTGTCAATCTCACCGGCTTGTCTGTAACAAAGGATTAACCGTATTGTGTGGAAGATGATTGTTTGCAGAGAAAATAGTAAAAACAAGTATTGCAGCAGATTTGTATTTCAGTATTAAAGAATGGACCGGGGTCCACAGCTCACTAGAGGTGTCTCTCCCATAAGATAAAAGCATGTTGGGTGAACAAATTACAGTCGGGCAATTGACAAATAGAGAGGGCATAACAATGCACATACATGACATGATAAGTATAGTGAGATTTAATTGGGCATTACGACAAAGTACATAGACCGCCATCCAACCGCATCTATGCCTAAAAACTCCACCTTCAGAGTTATCATCCGAACCCCTTCAAGTATTAAGTTGCTAACAACAGACAATTGCATTAAGTATGGTGCGTAATGTTATCAACAACTACATCCTCGGACATAGCGCCAATGTTTTATCCCTAGTGGCAACAGCACAACACAACCTTAGAACTTTCTGCCATCGTCCCGGTGTCAATGCGGCATGAACCCACTATCGAGCATAAATACTCCCTCTTGGAGTTAAGAGTAAAAACTTGGCCAGAGCCTCTACTAGTAACGGAGAGCATGCAAGATCATAAACAACACATATGAAATAACTTGATAATTAACATGACATGGTATTCTCTATCCATCGGATCCCGACAAACACAACATATAGAATTACAGATAGATGATCTTGATCATGTTAGGCAGCTCACAAGATCCAACAATGAAGCACAATGAGGAGAAGACAACCATCTAGCTACCGCTATGGACCCATAGTCCAGGGGTGAACTACTCACTCATCACTCCGGAGGCGACCATGGCGGTGTAGAGTCCTCCGGGAGATGAATCCCCTCTCCGGCAGGGTGCCGGAGGAGATCTCCGGAATCCCCCGAGATGGGATCGGCGGCGGCGGCGTCTCGGCAAGGTTTTCCGTATCGTGGTTTTTCGCATCGGGGGTTTCGCGACGGAGGCTTTAAGTAGGCGGAAGGGCAGAGTCGGGGGCCGGACGAGGGGGCCACACCATAGGGCGGCGCGGCCCCCCCTTGGCCGCGCCGCCTTGTGGTGTCGGCACCTCGTGGCCCCACTTCGTATGTTCTTCGGTCTTCTGGAAGCTCCGTGGAAAAATAGTCCCCTGGGTCTTCGTTTCGTCCAATTCCGAGAATATTTCATTACTAGGATTTCTGAAACCAAAAACAGCAGAAAACAGAACCGGCACTTCGGCATCTTGTTAATAGGTTAGTTCCGTAAAATGCACGAATATGACATAAAGTGTGCATAAAACATGTAGGTATCATCAATAATATGGCATAGAACATAAGAAATTATCGATACGTCGGAGACGTATCAAGCATCCCCAAGCTTAGTTCCTGCTCGTCCCGAGCGGGTAAAACGATAACAAAGATAATTTCTGAAGTGATATGCCATCATAACCTTGATCATACTATTTGTAAACATATGTAGTGGATGCAGCGATCAAAACAATGGTAATGACATGAGTAAACAAGTGAATCATAAGGCAAAGACTTTTCATGAATAGTACTTCAAGACAAGTATTAATAAGTCTTGCATAAGAGTTAACTCATAAAGCAATAAATCAAAGTAAAGGCATTGAAGCAACACAAAGGAAGATTAAGTTTCAGCGGTTGCTTTCAACTTGTAACATGTATATCTCATGGATAATTGTCAACATAGAGTAATATAACAAGTACAATATGCAAGTATGTAAGAATCAATGCACAGTTCACACAAGTGTTTGCTTTTTGAGGTGGAGAGAAATAGGTGAACTGACTCAACATAAAAGTAAAGAGAATGGTCCTTCAAAGAGGAAAGCATCGATTGCTATATTTGTGCTAGAGCTTTTATTTTGAAAACATGAAACAATTTTGTCAACGGTAGTAATAAAGCATATGAGTTATGTACATTATATCTTACAAGTTGCAAGTCTCATGCATAGTATACTAATAGTGCCCGCACCTTGTCCTAATTAACTTGGACTACTGGATCTTTGCAATGCACATGTTTTGACCAAGTGTCACAATGGGGTACCTCCATGCCGCCTGTACAAAGGTCTAAGGAGAAAGCTCGCATTTTGGATTTCTCGCTTTTGATTATTCTCAACTTAGACATCCATACCGGGACAACATGGACAACGTGATAATGGACTCCTCTTTAATGCATAAGCATGTGGCAACAATTATTATTCTCATATGAGATTGAGGATATATGTCCAAACTGAAACTTCCACCATGAATCATGGCTTTAGTTAGCGGCCCAATGTTCTTCTCTAACAACATGCATGCTCCAACCATGAAGGTGGTAGATCTCTCTTGCTTCAGACAAGACGGACATGCATAGCAACTCACATGATATCCAACAAAGAAAAGTTGATGGCGTCCCCAGAAAACATGGTTATCGCACAACAAGCAACTTAATAAGAGATAAAGTGCATAAGTACATATTCAATACCACAATAGTTTTTAAGCTATTTGTCCCATGAGCTATATATTGCAAAGGTGAATGATGGAATTTTAAAGGTAGCACTCAAGCAATTTACTTTGGAATGGCGAATAAATACCATGTAGTAGGTAGGTATGGTGGACACAAATGGCATAGTGGTTGGCTCAAGTATTTTGGATGCATGAGAAGTATTCTCTCTCGATACAAGGTTTAGGCTAGCAAGGTTATTTGAAACAAACACAAGGATGAACGGTACAGCAAAACTCACATAAAAGACATATGGTAAACATTATAAGACTCCATACCGTCTTCCTTGTTGTTCAAAACTCAATACTAGATGTTATCTAGACTCTAGAGAAACCAAGTATGCAAACCAGATTAGCAAGCTCTAAGTATTTCTTCATTAATGGGTGCAAAGTATATGATGCAAGAGCTTAAACATGAGCACAACAATTGCCAAGTATCAAATTATCCAAGACATTTTAGAGTTACTACATGTAGCATTTTCCAATTCCAACCATATAACAATTTAACGAAGAAGAAACTTCGCCATGAATACTATGAGTAGAGCCTAAGGACATATTTGTCCATATGCTACAGCGGAGCGTGTCTCTCTCCCACACAATGAATGCTAGGATCCATTTTATTCAAACAAAACAAAAAACAAAAACAAACCGACGCTCCAAGCAAAGTGCATAAGATGTGACGGAATAAAAATATAGTTTCAGGGGAGGAACCTGATAATGTTGTCGATGAAGAAGGGGATGCCTTGGGCATCCCCAAGCTTAGACGCTTGAGTCTTCTTAAAATATGCAGGGGTGAACCACCGGGGCATCCCCAAGCTTAGAGCTTTCACTCTCCTTGATCATATTGCATCATACTCCTCTCTTGATCCTTGAAAACTTCCTCCACACCAAACTCGAAACAACTCATTAGAGGGTTAGTGCATAATAAAAATTCACATGTTCAGAGGTGACACAATCATTCTTAACACTTCTGGACATTGCATAAAGCTACTGGACATTAGTGGATCAAAGAAATTCATCCAACATAGCAAAAGAGGCAATGCGAAATAAAAGGCAGAATCTGTCAAAACAGAACAGATCCGTAAAGATGGATTTTATTAGGCCACCAGACTTGCTCAAACGAAAATGCTCAAATTGAATGAAAGTTGCGTACATATCTGAGGATCATGCTCGTAAATTGGCTTAATTTTCTGAGCTACCTACAGGGAGATAGACCCAGATTCGTGACAGCAAAAAAATCTGGAACTGCGCAGTAATCCAAATCTAGTACTTACTTTTCTATCAAAGACTTTACTTGGCACAACAAAACTTAAAACTAAGATAAGGAGAGGTTGCTACAGTAGTAAACAACTTCCAAGACACAAATATAAAACAAAAATACTGGAGTAAAAACATGGGTTGTCTCCCATAAGCGCTTTTCTTAACGCCTTTCGCCTAGGCGCGTAAAGTGTATATCAAGTAACATCGAGAGACGAAGCATCAACATCATAATTTGTTCTAATAATAGAATCATAAGGTAACTTCATTCTCTTTCTAGGGAAGTGTTCCATACCTTTCTTGAGAGGAAATTGATATTTAATATTACCTTCCTTCATATCAATAGTAGCACCAACGGTTCGAAGAAAAGGTCTTCCCAATATAATGGGGCAAGATGCATTGCATTCAATATCCAAGACAACAAAATCAACGGGGACAAGGTTATTGTTAACCATGATATGAACATTATCAACTCTCCCCAAAGGTTTCTTTTTAGCATTATCAGCGAGATTAACATCCAAATAACAATTTTTCAATGGTGGCAAGTCAAGCATATCATAGACTTTTTAGGCATAACGAAATACTTGCACCAAGATCACATAAAGCATTACAATCAAAATCTTTGACTCTCATTTTAATGATGGGCTCCCAACCATCCTCTAGCTTTCTAGGAATAGAAGTTTCAAGTTTTAGTTTCTCTTCTCTAGCTTTTATGAGAGCATTTGTAATATGTTTTGTGAAAGCCAAATTTATAGCACTAGCATTGGGACTCTTAGCAAGTTTTTGCAAGAACTTTATAACTTCAGAGATGTGGCAATCATCAAAATCTAAATCATTACAATCTAAAGCAATGGGATTATCATCCCCAAGGTTGGAAAAAATTTCAGCAGTTTTATCACAAGCAGTTTCAGCAGCTTTAGCGAGCTTCGAGTAATTTTGCGCGCTTTGCACTATGAGTAGAAGCATTGCCAACACCAATTATTTTATCATTGATAGTAGGAGGTGCAGCAACATATGAATCATTAGCATTGCTAGTGGTGGTAATAGTCCAAACTTTAGCTACATTTTCCTCTTTAGCTAGTTTTTCATTTTCTTCTCTATCCCACCTAGCACGCAGCTTCAGCCATTAATCTTATATTCTCATTAATTCTAACTTGGATGGAATTTGCTGTAGTAACAATTTTATTTTCAATATCCCTATTAGGCATAACTTTCGATTTCAAAAGATCAACATCGGAGGCAAGACTATCAATTCTAGAAACAAGAATATCAATTTTATTGAGCTTTTCCTCAACAGATTTGTTAAAGGCAGCTTTGTGTACTAATAAATTCTTTAAGCATGGCTTCAAGTCCAGGGGTGTATTCCTATTATTGTTGTAAGAATTCTCATAAGAATTAGCATAACCGTTACCATTATTATAAGGATATGGCCTATAGTTATTACTAGAATTGTTCCGATAAGCATTGTTGTTGAAATTATTATTTTTAATGAAGTTTACATCAACATGTTCTTCTTGGGCAACCAATGAAGCTAATGGAACATTATTAGGATCAACATTAGTCCTATCATTCGCAAGCATAGATATAATAGCATCAACTTTATCATTCAAGGAAGAGGTTTCTTCAACAGAATTTACCTTCTTACCTTGTGGAGCTCTTTCCGTGTGCCATTCAGAGTAATTAACCATCATATTATCAAGAAGTTTTGTTGCTTCACCAAGAGTGATGGACATAAAGGTACCTCCAGCAGCTGAATCCAATAAATTCCGCGAAGAAAAATTTAGTCCTGCATAGAAGGTTTGGATGATCATCCAAGTAGTCGATCCATGGGTTGGGCAATTTTTAACCAGAGATTTCATTCTTTCCCAAGCTTGAGCAACATGTTCATTATCTAATTGCTTAAAATTCATTATGCTACTCCTCAAAGATATAGTTTTAGCAGGGGGATAATATCTACCAATAAAAGCATCCTTGCATTTAGTCCATGAATCAATACTATTCTTAGGCAGAGATAGCAACCAATCTTTAGCTCTTCCTCTTAATGAGAAAGGGAACAATTTTAATTTTATAATGTCACCATCTACATCTTTATATTTTTGCATTTCACATAGTTCAACAAAATTATTGAGATGGGCAGCAAGCATCATCGTAACTAACACCGGAAAATTGCTCTCTCATGACAAGATTAAGTAAAGCAGGTTTAATTTCAAAGAATTCTGTCGTAGTAGCAGGTGGAGCAATAGGTGTGCATAGGAAATCATTATTATTTGTGCTTGTGAAGTCACACAACTTAGTATTTTCAGGGGTAGCCATTTTAGCAATAGTAAATAAAGCAAACTAGATAAAGTAAATGCAAGTAAACTAATTTTTTTTGTGTTTTTGATATAGCAAACAAGACAAGTAAATAAAGTAAAACTAGCAACTAATTTTTTTGTGTTTTGATATAATGCAGCAAACAAAGTAGTAAATAAAATAAAGCAAGACAAAAAGAAAGTAAAGAGATTGAGAAGTGGAGACTCCCTTGCAGCCGTGTCTTGATCTCCCGGCAACGGCGCCGTGAAAATATGCTTGATGGCGTGTATTTCACACGTTCGTTGGGCAACCCCAAGAGGAAGGTATGATGCGCACAGCAGCAAGTTTTCCCTCGAAAGAAACCAAGGTTTATCGAACCAGGAGGAGCCAAGAAGCACGTTGAAGGTTGATGGCGGCGGGATGTAGTGCGGCGCAACACCGGAGATTCCGGCGCCAACGTGGAACCTCGCACAACACAACCAAAGTACTTTGCCCCAACGAAACAAAGTGAGGTTGTCAATCTCACCGGCTTGCCGTAACAAAGGATTAACCGTATTGTGTGGAAGATGATTGTTTGCAGAGAAAATAGTAAAAACAAGTATTGCAGCAGATTTGTATTTCAGTATTAAAGAATGGACCGGGGTCCACAGTTCACTAGAGGTGTCTCTCCCATAAGATAAAAGCATGTTGGGTGAACAAATTACAATCGGGCAATTGACAAATAGAGAGGGCATAACAATGCACATACATGACATGATAAGTATAGTGAGATTTAATTGGGCATTACGACAAAGTACATAGACCGCCATCCAACTGCATCTATGCCTAAAAAGTCCACCTTCAGGTTATCATCCGAACCCCCTCCGATATTAAGTTGCTAACAACGAGACAATTGCATTAAGTATGGTGCGTAATGTAATCAACAACTACATCCTCGGACATAGCGCCAATGTTTTATCCCTAGTGGCAACAAAGCACAACACAACCTTAGAACTTTCTCGTCACTCGTCCCGGTGTCAATGCAGGCATGAACCCACTATCGAGCATAAATACTCCCTCTTGGAGTTAAGAGTAAAAACTTGGCCGAGCCTCTACTAGTAACGGAGAGCATGCAAGATCATAAACAACACATATGAAATAACTTGATAATTAACATGACATGGTATTCTCTATCCATCGGATCCCGACAAACACAACATATAGAATTACAGATAGATGATCTTGATCATGTTAGGCAGCTCACAAGATCCAACAATGAAGCACAATGAGGAGAAGACAACCATCTAGCTACTGCTATGGACCCATAGTCCAGGGGTGAACTACTCACTCATCACTCCGGAGGCGACCATGGCGGTGTAGAGTCCTCCGGGAGATGAATCCCCTCTCCGGCAGGGTGCCGGAGGAGATCTCCGGAATCCCCCGAGATGGGATCGGCGGCGGCGGCGTCTCGCAAGGTTTTCCGTATCGTGGTTTTTCGCATCGGGGGTTTCGCGACGGAGACTTTAAGTAGGCGGAAGGGCGAGTCGGGGGCCAGACGAGGGGGCCACACCATAGGGCGGCGCGGCCCCCCTAGGCCGCGCCTCCTTGTGGTGTCGCCACCTCGTGGCCCCACTTCGTATGTTCTTCGGTCTTCTGGAAGCTCCGTGGAAAAATAGGCCCCTGGGTCTTCGTTTCGTCCAATTCCGAGAATATTTCATTACTAGGATTTCTGAAACCAAAAACAGCAGTAAAACAGAACCGGCACTTCGGCATCTTGTTAATAGGTTAGTTCCAGAAAATGCACGAATATGACATAAAGTGTGCATAAAACATGTAGGTATCATCAATAATATGGCATAGAACATAAGAAATTATCGATACGTCGGAGACGTATCACACGCGTCGTCTGTTCGGGCCTCGCCGCACCGGGGAATAGGATCGGAGCCAGGATAGATTCTTGACCGCATTTGTCGCGTGTTAGGGGGCCAAACATCTGCCGGTTGCGCCGGTCGGCCTCGCCGCCGAGGACATGTTCGGTCAATTGCGCTGGTAGGTTCCCTAATTCATTTTTTGGAGCTATTGTGGAAGACAATTGATCCGCAGTTGTTACACGCGCCGATGGACATGTGGAAGTCGCTCAAAATTTTCCGCATTGAGGTCATTGACACCTCTTTCGACGACGAGTCTGAGCAGACGATGCGGAATATGGGTTCTGCTGAGGCCTCCATCCTCCACGAGCATAATGCCAGCCGTATGATACGTTGCAAACGTATCCATAATTTTAGATGCTCCATGCTTGTTTTACACCAATTCCTATGTGTTTTGTTTACATTTGTTGCACTTTTATACATTTTACGGCACTAACCCATTGACAAGATGCCACAGTGTCAGTTCCTTGTTTTCTGCTATTCTGTATTTCAGAAAATTTGTACAGGAAATATTCTCGGAATTGGATGAAACAAAAGCCGAAGTTCATATTTTACCGTAACAAAGAAAGATTCCAGAGAGAGATGAAGAGGCGCCACAGGGTGGCCAGACCAGCCCTAGACGCGGCCCTGCCCCTGGCGGCACCATGGGGTGGTGTGGGCCCCCCAGGCATCCACCGACCTCGCCCTTCTGCCTATTTATTCACGATCTCGGGAAGAACCTAAACACCCGAGCCTCCATCCATGAAAAGTTCCGTCGCAGCCGCCATCACCGACCCTAACTCGGGAGGGTTCTGAAGCTCTTCTCAGCACCCTGCCGGAGAGGGAGATCATCACCGGAGGCCTCCACATCGCCATGCCCGCCGTTGAAGTGATGCGTGATTAGTTTATCTCTGGACTACAGGTCCATAGCAGTAGCTAGATGGTTGTCTTCTCCAATTTGTGCTTCATGTTTAGATCTTGTGAGCTGCCTATCATGATCAAGGTCATCTTTATGTAATGCTAAATGTTGTGTTTGCTGGGATCCGATGAATATTGAATACTATGTTGAGATCGATTATATACTTGTTATATGTTATTCTTGATCTTGCATGATCTCCGTTGCTAGTAGATGCTTTGGCCAAGTAAATGCTTGCAACTCTAAGAGGGAGTATTTATGCTCGATAGTGGGTTCATGCCTCTAGTTTTCTGGAAGAGTGACAATAACTTCTAAGATTGTAGATGTGTTGTTGCTACTAGGGAGAAAACAACAATATTTTGTCTAAGAATAATTCTATTGTTTACTTTACACACATTGCTTAATGCGATAATCTGTTGCTTGCAACTTAATGCTGGAAGGGGTTCGATGATAAACTAAAGGTGGATTATTATTCATAGACGCAGTTGGATTACGGTGTATGTATTATGTTGTAATGCCAAAATGAATCTCATAGTAATCATCTTGTCATGTATGATATTTATTCTGTCAATTGCCCAGCTGTAATTTGTTCACCCAACATATTATTTATCTTTATGGAGAGACACCTCAAGTGAACTATGGACCCCTGTCCTTTCTTTTACACTGATAAAATCATCATGTTCTATTACTTATTGCAAGTAATGTTCTCTTTAATTCCACTACAAACAAACTTCTCTTTCCACACTATACATTTAAGCCTTTGTGTTCAGCAAAACCGGTGAGATTGACAATCTCACTATAAGTTGGGGCAAAGTATTTTGGTTGTGTTGTGTGCACGTTCCACATTGTTGCTGACGTCGGTAGTGCACCCTGCCACAAGTCATCTAGCAACATCTTCAGAAGTCACGCATTTATCCTACCGGTCGATTAAACATTCGTTTCTTACTGAGCGAAAAATTGCTACTGTGCTTATCATACCTTCCTCTTAGGGTATCTGTGCTCATCATCAGACACTGGTGCACCAGAGATCTGTGAAGGGCCGCTCAAAAAACGTGACGCGTGACAGAGTGGATGGACACCTCCGGCTCTGCAAGGACTACTTCGAACGCACCGATCCGGTGTACCCAAAAAAATTGTTCTGGTGGCTGTACAGATGTCAAGGGACCTCTTCATTTTTATTCTACGAGGCGGAGACTACAACCCATACTTCCAATGTAGGCCCGATGCCACAAGTGCACTAGGCTTCACCTTTTAGCAAAAAATTGATAGAGCACCAGTCAGCATTGGCTGGCCAAGATCGTCAATATCACCTCATTTTCATGTAGACTTTGAAATATTTGCATGTAATAACTGAGTACTTTGAACATGTTTAACCATTGTGTTCTACTCGTGCAACAGATCTATGCATAGACACGACTCTGATACCACTGATGGGTTCGTAGCATGGAAAACAAAAAAATTCTACCGTGAACAAGAACAAAACCAAGATCTAATCTAGGAATATCCAAGATCTAATCTATGAAGATCGAAGCAACGAGAGATATTGGAGACTAACCCTCAAAGATCTAAAGCCTTACGAGATCTAATCTCGTTGTTGATGTAGTTGATCGTCCCAGTGCTGCAATCCGGCAAAGACTTCCGTACTCGGTCGTGCATACGATGTCGATGAAGTCCTTCCTCTCCCCGTTCCAGCGGGCAGCGGCTGTGTGGTAGAGGAGGAGAAACTCTGCAGGGCTTCGCCTAAACCGGAGCAGAAGGTATGGTGGAGGATAGGGGGAGGCCAGGGTTAAGGCATGAGGGAGGACTGCGCCCCCTTCCCCCTCCCCTCTTTATATAGGGGGGAGGGTCAGTTGGGGAGGCCCCCCACGCCCCAATCCCATCTAGGGCCGGCGGCCAAAGATGGGGGGAGATATCTCCCCCCCCCCCCCAAGTGTTCCCCCCGCCCCTAGGGTTTGGGGAAACCCTAAACGGTGGCCAGCCTCGGCCTTGAGGGCTTGGTGTGTCTGGCCCATTAGGGCAAGGCAGCACCCCCTCGGCCCATGTGGCCCCTACTAGGGTCGTGGACCAACTAGGGGACCCTCCGGAACCTTCTAGAACATTCTCGGTCTTTCACCGGAAAATCCCGAACTTTTTCCGAACCTTAGAAATTAACTTCTCTTATATGAATCTTATTCTTCGGACCATTCCGGACGTCCTCGTGATGTCCTGGATCCCATCCGAGACTCCGAACAACATTCGGTCTCCATCTCATATTTTGAATCTACTTATACGACATCGAACCTTAAGCGTGTCACCCTACGGTTCGTGAACTATGCAGACATGATCGAGACTCCTCTCCGATCAATGACCAATAGCGGGACCTGGAGATCCATAATGGCTCTGGTGCGTGCAGTCAACACGTCCGTTGGGAACCCCAAGAGGAAGGTGTGATGCGTACAGTAGCAAGTTTTCCCTCAGAAAGAAACCAAGGTTTATCGAACCAGGAGGAGCCAAGAAGCACGTTGAAGGTTGATGGCGGAGGAGTGTAGTGCGGCGCAACACCGTGGATTCCAGCGCCAACGTGGAACCTGCACAACACAATCACAGAACTTTGCCCCAACATAACAGCGAGGTTGTCAATCTCACCGGCTTGCTGTAAACAAAGGATTAGATGTATAGTGTGGATGATGATGGTTGTTTGCGAAGAACAGTAAAGAACAATTGCAGCAGTTTGTATTTCAGATGTAAAGAATAGGACCGGGGTCCACAGATCACAAGTGGTGTCTCTCCCATAAGATAGCAGACGTTGGGTGAACAAATTATAGTTGGGCAATTGACAAATAAAGAAGGCATAACAATGCACATACATATATCATGATGAGTACTATGAGATTTAATCAGGGCATTACGACAAAGTACATAGACCGCTATCCAGCATGCATCTATGCCTAAAAAGTCCACCTTCGGGTTATCATCCGAACCCCTTGCAGTATTAAGTTGTAAACAACAGACAATTGCATTAATTATGGTGCGTAATGTAATCAACACAAATATCCTTAGACAAAGCATCGATGTTTTATCCCTAGTGGCAACGAGACATCCACAACCTTAGAACTTTCTCGTCATCGTCCCGCATTTAATGGAGGCATGAGCCCACTATCGAGCATAAATACTCCCTCTTGGAGTCACAAGTATCAACTTGGCCAGAGCCTCTACTAGCAACGGAGAGCATGCAAGAACATAAATAACATATATGATAGATTGATAATTGATGGCGTGTAAAGCACACGTCCGTTGGGAACCCCAAGAGGAAGGTGTGATGCGTACAGCAGCAAGTTTTCCCTCAGAAAGAAACCAAGGTTTATCGAACCAGGAGGAGCCAAGAAGCACGTTGAAGGTTGATGGCGGCGGGATGTAGTGCGGCGCAACACCAGGGATTCCGGCGCCAACGTGGAACCCGCACAACACAACCAAAGTACTTTGCCCCAACGAAACGGTGAGGTTGTCAATCTCACCGGCTTGCTGTAACAAAGGATTAGATGTATAGTGTGATGATGATTGTTTGCGAGAAAACAAGTAGAACAAGTATTGCGATAGGTTGTATTCAGTGTAAAAGAATGGACCGGGGTCCACAGTTCACTAGAGGTGTCTCTCCCATAAGATAAATAGCATGTTGGGTGAACAAATTACAGTCGGGCAATTGACAAATAGAGAGGGCATGACAATGCACATACATGATATGATAAGTATAGTGAGATTTAATTGGGCACTACGACAAAGTACATACACCGCTATCCAGCATGCATCTATGCCTAAAAAGTCCACCTTCAGGTTATCATCCGAACCCCTTCCAGTATTAAGTTGCAAACAACAGACAATTGCATTAAGTATGGCGCGTAATGTAATCAATAACTACATCCTCGGACATAGCATCAATGTTTTATCCCTAGTGGCAACAACACATCCACAACCTTAGAACTTTCCGTCATCGTCCCGCATTTAATGGAGGCATGAACCCACTATCGAGCATAAATACTCCCTCTTGGAGTTAAGAGTAAAAACTTGGCCGAGCCTCTACTAATAACGAAGAGCATGCAAGATCATAAACAACACATAGGTAATAGATTGATAATCAACATAACATAGTATTCTCTATCCATCGGATCCCGACAATCACAACATATAGCATTACAGATAGATGATCTTGATCATGTTAGGCAGCTCACAAGATCCGACAATGAAGCACATGAGGAGAAGACGACCATCTAGCTACTGCTATGGACCCATAGTCCAGGGGTGAACTACTCACTCATCACTCCGGAGGCGACCATGGCGGTGAAGAGTCCTCCGGGAGATGATTCCCCTCTCCGGCAGGGTGCCGGGGCGATCTCCTGAATCCCCCGAGATGGGATTGGCGGCGGCGGCGTCTCTGGAAGGTTTTCCGTATCGTGGCTCTCGGTACTGGGGGTTTCGCGGCGAAGACTTTAAGTAGGCGGAAGGGCAGCCTCGGAGGGGTCACGAGGGACCCACACAACAGGGCCGCGCGGCCAGCACCTGGGCCGCGCCGCCCTGGCGTGTCGTCGCCTCGTGGCCCCACTTCGTTTACTCCTCGGACTTCTGGAAGCTTCGTGCAAAAATAGGACCCTGGGCGTTGATTTCGTCCAATTCCGAGAATATTTCCTTACTAGGATTTCTGAAACAAAAAACAGCAGAAAACAGCAACTGGCTCTTCGGCATCTTGTCAATAGGTTAGTGCCGGAAAATGCATAAATACGACATATAATGTGTATAAAACATGTAGATATCATCAATAATGTGGCATGGAACATAAGAAATTATCGATACGTCGGAGACGTATCGCATCCCCAAGCTTAGTTCTCGCTCGTCCCGAGCAGGTAAACGATAACAAAGATAATTTCTGGAGTGACATGCCATCATAACCTTGATCATACTATTGTAAGCATATGTAATGAATGCAGCGATCAAAACAATGTTAATGACATGAGTAAACAAATGAATCATAAAGCAAAGACTTTTCATGAATAGTACTTTCAAGACAAGCATCAATAAGTCTTGCATAAGAGTTAACTCATAAAGCAATAAATTCATAGTAAAGGCATTGAAGCAACACAAAGGAAGATTTGAAGTTTCAGCGGTTGCTTTCAACTTATAACATGTACATCTCATGGATATTGTCAATGTAAAGTAATATAACAAGTGCAATATGCAAGTATGTAGGAATCAATGCACAGTTCACACAAGTGTTTGCTTCTTGAGGTGGAGAGATATAGGTGAACTGACTCAACATAAAAGTAAAAGAAAGGCCCTTCGCAGAGGAAGCATTGATTGCTATATTTGTGCTAGAGCTTTGGTTTTGAAAACAAGAAACAATTTTGTCAACGGTAGTAATAAAGCATATGTATCATGTAAATTATATCTTACAAGTTGCAAGCCTCATGCATAGTATACTAATAGTGCCCGCACCTTGTCCTAATTAGCTTGGATTACCGGGATTGTCGCAATACCCATGTTTTAACCAAGTGTCACAAAGGGGTACCTCCATGCCGCCTATACAAAGGTCTAAGGAGAAAGCTCGCATTTGGATTTCTCGCTTTTGATTATTCTCAACTTAGACATCCATACCGGGACAACATAGACAACAGATAATGGACTCCTCTTTAATGCATAAGCATTTAGCAACAATTAATGTTCTCATATGAGATTGAGGATATATGTCCAAAACTGAAACTTCCACCATGATTCATGGCTTTAGTTAGCGGCCCAATGTTCTTCTCTAACAATATGCATGCTCTAACCATTAAAATGAGTGGTAAATCTCCCTTACTTCAGACAAGACGGACATGCATAGCAACTCACATGATATTCAACAAAGAGTAGTTGATGGCGTCCCCAGGAACATGGTTATCGCACAACAAGCAACTTAATAAGAGATAAAGTGCATAAGTACATATTCAATACCACAATAGTTTTTAAGCTATTTGTCCCATGAGCTATGTATTGCAAAGGTAAAGAATGGAAATTTTAAAGGTAGCACTCAAGCAATTTACTTTGGAATGGCGGAGAAATACCATGTAGTAGGTAGGTATGGTGGACACAAATGGCATAGTGGTTGGCTCAAGGATTTTGGATGCATGAGAAGTATTCCCTCTCGATACAAGGTTTAGGCTAGCAAGGTTATTTGAAACAAACACAAGGATAAACCGGTGCAGCAAAACTCACATAAAAGACATATTGTAAACATTATAAGACTCTACACCGTCTTCCTTGTTGTTCAAAACTCAATACTAGAATTATCTAGACTTTAGAGACACCAAATATGCAAACCAATTTTTAGCAAGCTCTATGTATTTCTTCATTAATGGGTGCAAAGTATATGATGCAAGATATTAAACATGAGCACAACAGTTGCCAAGTATCAAATTATTCAAGACATTTTAGAATTACTACATCTAGCATTTCCCAACTCCAACCATATAACAATTTAACGAAGAAGATTCAACCTTCGCCATGAATACTATGAGTAAAGCCTAAGGACATATTTGTCCATATGCAACAGCGGAGCGTGTCTCTCTCCCACACAATGAATGCTAGGATCCATTTTATTCAAACAAAATAAAAACAAAAACAAACCAACGCTCCAAGCAAAGCACATAAGATGTGATGGAATAAAAATATAGTTTCGGGGGAGGAACCCGATAATGTTGTCGATGAAGAAGGGGATGCCTTGGGCATCCCCAAGCTTAGACGCTTGAGTCTTCTTAAAATATGCGGGGGTGAACCACCGGGGCATCCCCAAGCTTAGAGCTTTCACTCTCCTTGATCATATTGTATCATCTCCTCTCTTGATCCTTGAAAACTTCCTCCACACCAAACTCGAAACAACTCATTAGAGGGTTAGTGCATAATAAAAATTAACATGTTCAGAGGTGACACAATCATTCTTAACACTTCTGGACATTGCACAAAGCTACTGGACATTAATGGAACAAAGAAATTCATCCATCATAGCAAAAGAGGCAATGCGAAATAAAAGGCAGAATCTGTCAAAACAGAACAGATCCGTAAAGATGGATTTTATTGAGGCGCCGGACTTGCTCAAATGAAAATGCTCAAATTGAATGAAAGTTGCGTACATATCCGAGGATCACGCACGTAAATTGGCATAATTTTCCGAGCTACCTACCGAGAGGCAGGTCGAAATTGGTGACGAGCAAAGAAATCTGTTTCTGCGCAGTAATCCAAATCTAGTATGAACCTTACTATCAAAGACTTTACTTGGCACAACAATGCACAAAACTAAGATAAGGAGAGGTTGCTACAGTAGTAAACAACTTCCAAGACTCAAATATAAAATAAAAGTATTGTAGTAAAAACATGGGTTGTCTCCCATAAGCGCTTTTCTTTAACGCCTTTCAGCCTAGGCGCGTAAAGTGTGTATCAAGTGTTATCAAGAGACGAAGTATCAACATCATAACTTGTTCTAATAATAGAATCAAAAGGTAACTTCATTCTCTTTCTATGGAAGTGTTCCATACCTTTCTTGAGAGAAAATTGATATTTAATATTACCTTCCTTCATATTAATGATAGCTCCAACAGTTCGAAGAAAAGGTCTTCCCAATATAATGGGACAAGATGCATTGCATTCAATATCCAAGACAACAAAATCAACGGGGACAAGTTTATTGTTAACGGTAATGCGAACATTATAAACTCTCCCCAAAGGTTTCTTTGTAGCATTATCAACAAGATTAACATCCAAATAACAATTCTTCAATGGTGGCAAGTCAAGCATATCATAAATTTTCTTAGGCATAACGGAAATACTTGCACCAAGATCACATAAAGCATTACAATCAAAGTCATTGACCTTCATCTTAATGATGGGCTCCCAACCATCCTCTATCTTCTTAGGAATAGAAGCTTCACGTTCTAGTTTCTCTTCTCTAGCTTTTATGAGAGCATTTGTAATATGTTTTGTGAAAGCCAAGTTTATAGCACTAGCATTGGGACTCTTAGCAAGTTTTTGTAAGAACTTTATAACTTCAGAGATGTGGCAATCATCAAAATCCAAACCATTATAATCTACAGCAATGGGATCATCATCCCCAATGTTGGAAAAAATTTCAGCAGTTTTATCACAGGCAGTTTCAGCAGTTTTAGCAGTTTCCGGTAGTTTTGCACGCTTTGCACTAGGAGTGGAAACATTGCCAACACCAATTATTTTACCATTGATAGTAGGAGGTGCAGCAACATGTGAATCATTAACATTACTAGTGGTGGTAATAGTCCAAACTTTAGCTACATTATTCTCTTTAGCTAGTTTTTCATTTTCTTCTCTTTCCCACCTAGCATGCAATTCAGCCATCAATCTTATATTCTCATTAATTCTAACTTGGATGGCATTTGCTGTAGTAACAATTTTATTATTAAGATTTTCATTAGGCATAACTTTCGATTTCAAAAGATCAACATCAGAGGCAAGACTATCAACCTTAGAAGCGAGAATATCATTTTTATTGAGCTTTTCCTCAATAGATTTGTTAAAAGCAGTTTGTGTACTAATAAATTCTTTAAGCATAGCTTCAAGTCCAGGGGGTGTGTTCCTATTATTGTTGTAAGAATTCCCATAAGAATTACCATAACCGTTACCATTATTATAAGGATATGGCCTATAGTTATTACTAGAATTGTTCCGATAAGCATTGTTGTTGAAATTATTATTTTTAATGTAGTTTACATCAACATGTTCTTCTTGGGCAACCAATGAAGCTAAAGGAACATTATTAGGATCAACATTAGTCCTATCATTCACAAGCATAGACATAATAGCATCAATCTTATCACTCAAGGAAGAGGTTTCTTCGACAGAATTTACCTTCTTACCTTGTGGAGCTCTTTCCGTGTGCCATTCAGAGTAATTGATCATCATATTATCAAGAAGCTGTGTTGCTTCACCAAGAGTGATGGACATAAAGGTACCTCCAGCAGCTGAATCCAATAGGTTCCGCGAAGAAAAGTTCAGATCCTGCATAAAAGGTTTGGATGATCATCCAAGTAGTCGAGTCCATGGGTTGGGCAATTTTTAACCAAAGATTTCATTCTTTCCCAAGCTTGTGCAACATGCTCATTATCCAATTGTTTAAAATTCATTATGCTACTCCTCAAAGATATAATTTTAGCAGGGGATAATATCTACCAATAAAAGCATCCTTGCATTTAGTCCATGAATCAATACTATTCTTAGGCAGAGATAGCAACCAATCTTTAGCTCTTCCTCTAAATGAGAAAGGAAACAATTTTATTTTTATAATGTCACCATCTACATCTTTATACTTTTGCATTTCACACAATTCAACAAAATTATTGAGATGGGCAGCAGCATCATCGGAACTAACACCAGAAAATTGCTCTCGCATAACAAGATTCAGTAAAGCAGGTTTAATTTCAAAGAATTCTGCTCTAGTAGCAGGTGGAGCAATAGGTGTGCATAAGAAATCATTATTATTTGTGGTTGTGAAGTCACACAACTTAGTATTTTTAGGAGTGGCCATTTTAGCAGTAGTAAATAAAGCAAACTAGATAAAATAAATGCAAGTAACTATTTTTTTGTGTTTTTGATATAGAGTGCAAGACAGTAAATAAAGTAAAGCTAGCAACTAATTTTTTTGTGTTTTGATATAATGCAGCAAACAAAGTAGTAAATAAAATAAAGAAAGACAAAAACAAAGTAAAGAGATTGGATTGTGGAGACTCCCCTTGCAGCGTGTCTTGATCTCCCCGGCAACGGCGCCAGAAAAAATGCTGTTGACGTGGGAGTTGAAAATATTTGTGGTGTAACTTTTCTTCGGTCCCCGGCAACGGCGCCAGAAAAAATGCTTGATGGCGTGTAAAGCACACGTCCGTTGGGAACCCCAAGTGGAAGGTGTGATGCGTACAGCAGCAAGTTTTCCCTCGGAAAGAAACCAAGGTTTATCGAACCAGGAGGAGCCAAGAAGCACGTTGAAGGTTGATGGCGGCGGGGTGTAGTGCGGCGCAACACCAGGGATTCCGGCGCCAACGTGGAACCTGCACAACACAACAAAAGTACTTTGCCCCAACGAAACAGTGAGGTTGTCAATCTCACCGGCTTGCTGTAACAAAGGATTAGATGAATAGTGTGGATGATGATTGTTTGCAGTAAAACAAGTAGAACAAGTATTGCAAGTAGGGTTGTATTCGGTGTAAAAGAATGGACCGGGGTCCACAGCTTCACTAGAGGTGTCTCTCCCATAAGATAAATAGCATGTTGGGTGAACAAATTACAGTCGGGCAATTGACAAATAGAGAGGGCATGACAATGCACATACATGATATGATAAGTATACTGAGATTTAATTGGGCATTACGACAAAGTACATAGACCGCTATCCAGCATGCATCTATGCCTAAAAAGTCCACCTTCAGGTTATCATCCGAACCCCTTCCAGTATTAAGTTGCAAACAACAGACAATTGCATTAAGTATGGTGCGTAATGTAATCAATAACTACATCCTCGGACATAGCATCAATGTTTTATCCCTAGTGGCAACAAGACATCCACAACCTTAGAACTTTCTCGTCACCGTCCCGCATTTAATGGAGGCATGAACCCACTATCGAGCATAAATACTCCCTCTTGGAGTTAAGAGTAAAAACTTGGCCAGAGCCTCTACTAATAACGGAGAGCATGCAAGATCATAAACAACACATAGGTAATAGATTGATAATCAACATAACATAGTATTCTCTATCCATCGGATCCCGACAAACACAACATATAGCATTACATATAGATGATCTTGATCATGTTAGGCAGCTCACAAGATCCGACAATGAAGCACATGAGGAGAAGACGACCATCTAGCTACTGCTATGGACCCATAGTCCAGGGGTGAACTACTCACTCATCACTCCGGAGGCGACCATGGCGGTGAAGAGTCCTCCGGGAGATGATTCCCCTCTCCGGCAGGTGCCGGGGGCGATCTCCTGAATCCCCCGAGATGGGATTGGCGGCGGCGGCGTCTCTGGAAGGTTTTCCGTATCGTGGCTCTCGGTACTGGGGGTTTCGCGATGAAGACTTTCAGTAGGCGGAAGGGCAGCCTCGGAGTGGTCACGAGAGACCCACACAACAGGGCCGCGCGGCCAGCACCTGGGCCGTGCCGCCCTGGCGTGTCGTCGCCTCGTGGCCCCACTTCGTTTACTCCTCGGACTTCTGGAAGCTTCGTGCAAAAAATAGGACCCTGGGCTTTGATTTCGTCCAATTCCGAGAATATTTCCTTACTAGGATTTCTGAAACCAAAAACAGCAGAAAACAAAGAATCGGCTCTTCGGCATCTCGTTAATAGGTTAGTGCCGGAAAATGCATAAATACGACATATAATGTGTATAAAACATGTGGATATCATCAATAATGTGGCATGGAACATAAGAAATTATCGATACGTCGGAGACGTATCAATAATCAACTTGACATAGTATTCAATATTCATCGGATCCCAACAAACACAACATGAAGGATTACAAATAGATGATCTTGATCATGATAGGCAGCTCACAAGATCTAACATGATAGCACAATGAGTAGAAGACGACCATCTAGCTACTGCTATGGACCCATAGTCCAGGGGTGAACTACTCACACATCGATCCGGAGGCGATCATGGCGATGAAGAGACCTCCGGGAGATGATTCCCCTCTCCGGTAGGGTGCCGGAGGCGATCTCCTGAATCCCCCGAGATGGGATTGGCGGCGGCGGCGTCTCTGGAAGGTTTTCCGTATCGTGGCTCTCGGTACTGGGGGTTTCGCGATGGAGGCTTTAAGTAGGCGGAAGGGCGGGTCAGGGGGCCACACGAGGGCCCCACACAACAGGCCGGTGCGGCCAAGGGCCAGGCCGCGCCGCCCTAGTGTCTGGCCACCTCGTGGCCCCACTTCGTCTCTCCCTCGGACTTCTGGAAACTTCGTGCAAAAATAGGACCCTGGGCGTTGATTTCGTCCAATTCCGAGAATATTTCCTTACTAGGATTTCTGAAACCAAAAACAGCAGTAAAACGAAGAATCGGCTCTTCGGCATCTCGTCAATAGGTTAGTGCCGGAAAATGCATAAATATGACATATAATGTGTATAAAACATGTGAGTATCATCATAAAAGTAGCATGGAACATAAGAAATTATAGATATGTTTGGGACGTATCAAGCATCCCCAAGCTTAGTTCCTACTCGCCCTCGAGTAGGTAAACGATAACAAAGATAATTTCTCGAAGTGACATGCTATCATAATCTTGATCATACTATTGTAAAGCATATGAGATGAATGCAGCGATTCGAAGCAATGATGAAGATACTGAGTAAACTAATGAATCATATAGCAAAGACTTTTCATGAATAATACTTTCAAGACAAGCATCAATAAGACTTGCATAAGAGTTACTCATAAAGCAATAAATTTGAAGTAAAGGCATTGAAGCAACACAAAGGAAGATATAAGTTTCAGCGGTTGCTTTCAACTTCAACATGTATATCTCATGGATAATTGTCAACACAAAGCAATATAACAAGTGCAATAAGTAAACATGTAAGAATCAATGCACACAGTTGATACAAGTGTTTGCTTCTAAGATAGAAAGAATAGGCAAACCGACTCAACAATAAAGTAAAAGATAGGCCCTTCGCAGAGGGAAGCATTGATTACTATATTTGTGCTAGAGCTTTTCATTTTGAAAACAAGAAACAATTTTGTCAATGGTAGTAATAAAGCATATGTGTTATGTATAAGACATCTTATAAGTTGCAAGCCTCATGCATAGTATACTAATAGTGCTCGCACCTTGTCCTAATTAGCTTGGGTTAACACGGATTATCATTGCATAGCATATGTTTCAACCAAGTGTCACAAAGGGGTACCTCTATGCCGCCTCGTACAAAGGTCTAAGGAGAAAGCTCGCATTGGATTTCTCGCTTTTGATTATTCTCAACTTAGACATCCATACCGGGACAACATAGACAACGGATAACGGACTCCTCTTTAATGCATAAGCATTCAACAACAGCTAATATTCTCATAAGAGATTGAGGATTAGTCTGTCCACACTGAAACTTCCACCATGAATCATGGCTTTAGTTAGCGGCCCAATGTTCTTCTCTAACAGTATGCATACTAAAACCATTTGATTGTGAAAACCGCCCTTACTTCAGACAAGACGAACATGCATAGCAACTCACATGATATTCAACAAAGGTAAAAGAGTTGATGGTGTCCCCAGAAACATGGTTACCGCTCAACAAGCAACTTATTAAGAAATAAGACACATAAGTACATATTCTTCACCACGATAGTTTTGAAGCTATTTTGTCCCATGAGCTATATATTTCAAAGGCAAAGAATGGAAATTTTAAAGGTAGCACTCAAGTAATTTACTTTGGAATGGCGGAGAAATACCATGTGGTAGGTAGGTATGGTGGACACAAATGGCATGGTTATTGGCTCAAGGATTTGGATGCACGAGAAGAATTCCTCTCAATACAAGGCTAGGCTAGCAAGGTTGTTTGAAGCAAACTCAAGTATACAAGGTGCAGCAAAGCTCACATATGAACATATTGTAACTATTATAAGACTTTATATTGTCTCCTTGTTGTTCAAACACCTCAACCGAGAAAATATCTAGACTCTAGAGATCAATCATGCAAACCAAATTTTAACAAGCTCTATGTAGTTATTCATTAATGAGTACAAGGTACATGATGCAAGAGCTTAAACAAGATCTATATGAGCACAACAATTTCCAAGTATCACATTATTCAAAACATTAAACCATTTACCACATGCGGCATTTTCCGTTTCCAACCATATAGCAATGAATGAAGTAGTTCAACTTTCGCAATGAACATTAAAGATAAAGCTAAGAACACATGTGTTCATACGAAACAGTGGAGCGTGTCTCTCTCCCAAACAAAGAATGCTAGGATCCGATTTATTCAAACAAAAACAAAAATAAAAACAAACAGACGCTCCAAGTAAAGCACATAAGATGTGACGGAATAAAAATATAGTTTCACTAGAGGAACCTCGATAAGTTGTCGATGAAGAAGGGATGCCTTGGGCATCCCCAAGCTTAGACGCTTGAGTCTTCTTAAAATATGCAGGGATGAACCACGGGGCATCCCCAAGCTTTGACTTTTCACTCTTCTTGATCATATTGTATCATCCTCCTCTCTTGACCCTTGAAAACTTCCTCCACACCAAACTCGAAACAAACTCATTAGAGGGTCAGTGCATAATTCATATATTCAGAGGTGACATAATCATTCTTAACACTTCTGGACATTGCACAAAGCTACTGAAAGTTAATGGAACAAAGAAATCCATCAAACATAGCAAAACAGCAATGCGAAATAAAAGGCAGAATCTGTCAAAACAGAACAGTTCGTAAAGACGAATTTTAAAGTGGCACTAGACTTGCTCAGATGAAAATGCCCAAATTGAATGAAAGTTGCGTACATATCTGAGGATCACGCACGTAAATTGGCAGATTTTTTTGATTTTTCTACATGGACTACTGCTCAAATTCGTGACAGCAAGAAATCTGTTCCTGCACAGTAATCCAAATCTAGTATTGGCTTTACTATCAAAGACTTTACTTGGCACAACAATGCAATAAAATAAAGATAAGGAGAGGTTGCTACAGTAGTAAACAACTTCCAAGACTCAAATATAAAACAAAGTGCAGAAGTAAAATAATGGGTTGTCTCTCATAAGCACTTTTCTTTAACGCCTTTCAGCTAGGCGCAGAAAGTGTGTATCAAGTAACATCAAGAAACGAAGCATCAACATCATAATTTGTTCTAATAATAGAATCATAAGGTAACTTCATTCTCTTTATAGGGAAGTGTTCCATACCTTTCTTGAGAGAAAATTGATATTTAATATTACCTTCCTTCATATCAATGGTGGCACCAACAGTTCGAAGAAAAGGTCTTCCCAATATGATGGGACAAGATGCATTGCATTCAATATCCAAGACAACAAAATAAACGGGGACAAGGTTATTGTTAACCATAATACGAACATTATCAATCCTCCCCAAAGGTTTCTTTATAGCATTATCAACAAGATTAACATCCAAATAACAATTCTTCAATGGTGGCAAGTCAAGCATATCATAAATTTTCTTAGGCATAACAGAAGTACTTGCACCAAGATCACATAAAGCATTACAATCAAAATCATTGACCCTCATCTTAATGATGAGCTCACAACCATCTTCCAACTTCCTAGGAATAGAGGTTTCAAGTTTTAGTTTCTCTTCTCTAGCTTTTATGAGAGCATTTGTAATGTGTTTTGTAAAGGCCAAATTTATAGCACTAACATTGGGACTTTTAGCAAGTTTTTGTAAGAACTTTATAACTTCATAGATGTGACAATCATCAAAGTCTAAACCATTATGATCTACAGCAATGGGATCATTGTCCCCAATATTTTGAAAAATTTCAACAGTTTTATCAATTTCAGCAGTTTTAGCAATTTCAGGCAATTTTGCATGCTTTGCACTAGGAGTAGTAACATTGCCAACACCAATTATTTCACCATTGATAGTAGGAGGTGTAGCAACATGTGAATCATTAACATTACTAGTGGTGGTAATAGTCCAAACTTTAGCTAGATTATTCTCTTTAGCTAGTTTTTCATTTTCTTCTCTTTCCCACCTAGCATGCAATTCAGCCATCAATATAATATTCTCATTAATTCGAACTTGGATGACATTTGCTATAGTAACAATCTTATTATCAATATCCCTATTAGGCGTAACTTTCAATTTTAAAAGATCAACATCAGAGGCAAGACTATCAACCTTAGAAGCGAGAATATCAATTTTATCGAGCTTTTCCTCAACAGATTTGTTAAAAGCAGTTTGTGTACTAATAAATTCTTTAAGCATGGCTTCAAGACCAGGGGGTACACTCCTATTACTGTTGTAAGAATTCCCATAAGAATTACCATAACTATTACCATTAGCAGAAGGATATGGCCTATAGTTGTTACCAGAATTGTTCCTATAAGCATTGTTGTTGAAATTATTATTTTTAATGAAGTTCACATAAACATGTTCTTCTTGGGCAACCAATGAAGCTAAAGGAACATTATTAGGATCAACATTAGATCTACCATTCACTAGCATAGACATAATAGCATCAATCTTATCACTCAAGGAGGAGGTTTCTTCAACAGAATTTACCTTCTTACCTTGTGGAGCTCTTTCTGTGTGCCATTCAGAGTAATTTATCATCATATCATCAAGAAGCTTTGTTGCCGCCCACAAAGTAATGGACATAAAGGTACCTCCAGCAGCTGAATCCAATAGGTTCCGCGAAGAAAAATCCAATCCTGCATAAAAGGTTTGGATGATCATCCAAGTAGTCAGTCCATGGGTTGGGCAATTCTTTACCAAAGATTTCATTCTCTCCCATGCTTGAGCAAAATGTTCATCATCTAATTGCTTGAAATTCATTATGCTACTTCTCAAAGATATAATTTTAGCGGGAGGATAATATCTACCAATAAAAGCATCTTTACATTTGGTCCATGAATCAATACTATTTCTAGGCAGAGATAGCAACCAATCTTTAGCTCTTCCTCTTAAGGAGAAAGGAAACAATTTTAATTTTATAATGTCACCATCTACATCCTTATACTTTTGCATTTCACATAATTCAACAAAATTATTAAGATGGGCAGCAAGCATCATCGTAACTAACATCGAAAATTGCTCTCTCATAACAAGATTCGATAGAAAGCGTGTTTAATTTCAAAGAATTCTGCTGTAGTAGCAGGTGGAGCAATAGGTGTGCATAGGAAATCATTATTATTTGTGTTAGTGAAGTCACACAACTTAGTATTCTCAACAGTACCCATTTTAGCAGTAGTAAATAAAGCAAACTAAATAAAGTAAATGCAAGTAACTAATTTTTTTGTGTTTTTGATATAGAGAGCAAGACAGTAAATAAAGTAAAACTAGCAACTAATTTTTTTGTGTTTTGTTTAAGTGCAGCAAACAAAGCAGTAAATAAAGTAAAGTAAAGCAAGACAAAAACAAAGTAAAGAGATTGGAAGTGGAGACTCCCCTTGCAGCGTGTCTTGATCTCCCCGGCAACGGCGCCATAAAAAATGCTTGATGCGTGCAGTCAACACGTCCGTTGGGAACCCCAAGAGGAAGGTGTGATGCGTACAGTAGCAAGTTTTCCCTCAGAAACAAACCAAGGTTTATCGAACCAGGAGGAGCCAAGAAGCATGTTGAAGGTTGATGGCGGAGGAGTGTAGTGCGGCGCAACACCAGGGATTCCGGCGCCAACGTGGAACCCGCACAACACAATCACGGAACTTTGCCACAATGTAACGAACGAGGTTTTCAATCTTACCGGCTTGCTCGTAAACAAAGGATTAGATGTATAGTGTGGATGATGATGGTTGTTTGCGAAGAACGAGTAAAGAACAATTGCGAGCAGCTTGTATTTCGGATGTAAAGAATAGGACCGGGGTCCACAGATCACTACCGGTGTCTCTCCCATAAGATAGCGAGATGTTGGGTGAACAAATTACAGTTGGGCAATTGACAAATAAAGAAGGCATAACAATGCACATACATATATCATGATGAGTACTATGAGATTTAATCGAGGCATTACGACAGAGTACATAGACCGCTATCCGAGCATGCATCTATGCCTAAAAAGTCCACCTTCGGGTTATCATCCGAACCCCTTCCAGATATTAAGTTGTAAACAACATACAATTGCATTAAGTATGGTGCGTAATGTAATCAACACAAATATCCTTAGACAAAGCATCGATGTTTTATCCCTAGTGGCAACGACACATCCACAACCTTAGAACTTTCTGTCACTGTCCCAGATTTAATGGAGGCATGAACCCACTATCGAGCATAAATACTCCCTCTTGGAGCCACAAGTATCAACTTGGCCAGAGCCTCTACTAGCAACGGAGAGCATGCAAGAACATAAATAACATATATGATATATTGATAATCAACTTGACATAGTATTCAATATTCATCGGATCCCAACAAACACAACATGAAGGATTACAAATAGATGATCTTGATCATGATAGGCAGCTCACAAGATCATAAACAACACATAGGTAATAGATTGATAATCAACATAACATAGTATTCTCTATCCATCGGATCCCGACAAACACAACATATAGAATTACAAATAGATGATCTTGATCATGTTAGGCAGCTCACAAGATCCGACAATGAAGCACATAAGGAGAAGACGGCCATCTAGCTACTGCTATGGACCCATAGTCCAGGGGTGAACTACTCACACATCGATCCGGAGGCGATCATGGCGATGAAGAGACCTCTGGGAGATGATTCCCCTCTCCGGCAGGGTGCCGGAGGCGATCTCCTGAATCCCCCGAGATGGGATTGGCGGCGGCGGCGTCTCTGGAAGGTTTTCCGTATCGTGGCTCTCGGTACTGGGGGTTTCGCGACGGAGGCTTTAAGTAGGCGGAAGGGCGGGTCAGCAGGCCACACGAGGGCCCCACACAACAGGCCGGCGCGGCCAAGGGCCAGGCCGCGCCGCCCTAGTGTCTGGCCACCTCGTGGCCCCACTTCGTCTCTCCCTCGGACTTCTGGAAACTTCGTGCAAAAATAGGACCCTGGGCGTTGATTTCGTCCAATTCCGAGAATATTTCCTTACTAGGATCTCCGAAACCAAAAACGATGAGAAAACAAGAATCGGCTCTTCGGCATCTCGTCAATAGGTTAGTGCCGGAAAATGCATAAATATGACATATAATGTGTATAAAACATGTGAGTATCATCATAAAAGTAGCATGGAACATAAGAAATTATAGATACGTTTGGGACGTATCAGGCTCCCACACATTCAGTGATAACTTAGTGATCGATTGAACCATTAACATACGATACCGATTCCCTTTGTCAGGAGATACTTTACTTGTCTGAGGTTCGATCATCGGTATCTCCATACCTAGTTCAACCTCGTTACCGACAAGTACTCTTTACTCGTACCGTGGTATGTCATCTCTTGTGACCGTGTCACATGCTTGGAAGCTAATTAGACGACATTGCACCGAGATGGCCCAGAGTATATCTATCTGTCATTAGGATGGACAAATCCCACTCTTGATCCATATGCCTCAACTCATACTTTCTGAATAGTACTCTATCCCATCTTTATAACCACCCATTTACGCAGTGGCGTTTGATGTAATCAAAGCACCCTTCCGGTGTAAGTGATTTACATGATCTCATGGTCGAAGGACTAGGTTACTATGTATCGAAATCTTATAGCAAGATGAACTTAATGACTTGATCTTATGCTACGCTTATTTGGGTGTGTGTACATTATATCATTCATCCAATGACATAACCTTGTTATTAACAACATCCAATGTTCATGATCAGGAAATCATGATCATCTATTAATCAACAAGCTAGTTTTACAAGAGGCTTACTACAGACTCTTTTCTGTTTACATAACACACATGTATTAATATTTCTGGTTAATACAATTATAGCATGGGATGCAAACATTTATCATAAACACAAAGATATAATAATAACCACTTTATTATTTCCTCTTGGGGATATCTCCAACAGTCTCCCACTTGCACTAGAGTCAATAATCCAGATTACATGGTAAGGTACCTAACACCCCTGACGTTCTGGTGTAGGTCATACTTTGCTCTAGGGAGAGCTTTAGTCAACGGATCTGCCACATTTAGATTTGTGTGTACTTTGCAAATCTTTATGTCACCATCTTCGACATACTCACGAATCACAAGAAAACGTAGCTTGATATGCTTCAGCTTCTTGTGTGACCTTGGCTCTTGCGCATTGGCTATGGCACCCATGTTATCACAATAGATGGTCAATGGGTCCAATGCACTAGGAACCACACCAAGCTTAGTAATGAACCTATTCATCCATATTGCTTCTGACGAAGCCTCCGAAGCCACTATGTATTCAGATTCAGTTGAAGATTTCTCCACCACGCTCTGCTTGGCACTCATTCAGCTTACTGCAGCACCATTCAATATTAAACACGTACCCAGATTGAGACTTAGAGTCATCTGAATAAGTGTTCCAACTAGCATCGGTGTAACTGGTTACAGCGAGCTCTTGGTCACGTCCATAACAAAGAAACATATCCTTAGTCCTTTTCAAGTACTTCAGGATATTCTTGACCGCTGTCCAGTGTTCCATTCCTGGATCACTCTGATATCTGCTGGTCAAACTAACAGCATGTGCGATATCCGGTCTAGTACACAGCATGGCATACATGATAGAGCCTACTGCCGAGGCATAGGGGATCTTGTTCATCCTCTCTCTTTCTTCTGCAGTAGCCGGACCTTGAGTTTTACTCAAGAGCTTACCTGGCAACATGGGCAAGAATCCTTTCTTGCTTTCATCCATAAACTTCTTTAGAATCTTGTCCAGGTATGTACTCTGTGAAAGCCCTATTATGCGTCTTGATCTATCTCTATAAATCTTGATGCCTAAAATATATGCTGCTTCTCCAAGGTCTTTCATTGAAAAACACTTATTCAAATAACCTTTAATACTGCTTAGAAGTTCTACTTCATTCCCAATCAATAATATGTCATCTACATATAATATTAGAAATGCTATAGAGCTCTCACTCACTTTCTTGTAAATACACGCCTCACCATGAGTCCGTGTAAACCCGAAGTCTTTGATCACCTTACCAAAGCGTCGGTTCCAACTCCGGGATGCTTTCTTCAGTCCATAAATGGAACGCTGAAGTTTGCATACCTTGTCAGCAATTTTAGGATAGATAAAACCTTTGGGTTGTACCATATACAACTCTTCCTCAATGTCATCGTTAAGGAACATTGTTTTGACATCCATCTGCCAAATCTCATAATCGAAAAATTCATCGATTGCTAACAAAATCCTCACAGACTTTAGCTTCACTACAGGTGAGAAGGTCTCATCGTAGTCAACTCCTTAAATTTGTCGGAACCCCTTCACGACAAGTCAAGCTTTATAGACAGTAATATTACCATCAACATCTATTTTTCTTTTGAAGATCCATTTATTCTCGATAGCCTTGCGGCTATCAGGTAAGTCTACCAAAGTCCATACTTTGTTATCATACATGGATCCCATTTCGAATTTCATGGCTTCTTGCCATTTGTTGGAATCTGGGCTCATCATTGCTTCCTCATACATCGCAGGGTCTTCATCATTGTTATCCACAATCATGACATTTAGGTAGGGGTAATACCAATCAGGAGTGGTACGAGCCCTCGTTGATCTGCGAGGTTCAGTAGTTACTTCGTTCGAAGTTTCATGATCATCATCATTTGCTTCCTCTCTTATCGGTATAGTTGGCACATGAACATCTTCCGGCGCTACGCTACTCTGATCTCCGAGAGAAGGTTCGATAACCTCGTAGAGTTCTACTTTCCTTTCAGTCACTTCTTTCGTGAGAAACTCCTTCTCAAGAAAGGATCCGTTCTTGGCAACGAAAACTTTGCCTTCGGATCTGATAGAAGGTATACCCAATTGTTTCTTTAGGGTATCCTATGAAGATGCATTTCTCCGCTTTGGGTTCTAGCTTGTCAGGTTGTAACTTCTTTACATAAGCTTCATAGCCCCAAAATTTAAGGAATGACAGCTTAGGTTTCTTACCAAATCATAATTCATACGGTGTCATTTCAATGGATTTAGATGGTGCCCTATTTAAAGTGAATGCGGCTGTCTCTAATGCGTAACCCCAAACGATAACGGCAAATCAGTAAGAGACATCATAGATCTAACCATATCTAAGAGAGTTCGATTACGATGTTCAGACACACCATTGCGCTGTGGTGTTCCCGACGGTGTCAACTGTGAAAGTATTTCGTATTTCTTTAAATGCATGCCAAACTCATAACTCAGATATCCGCCTCCGCGATCAGAACGCATAAACGTAATCTTCTTGTTACACTGATTTTCTACTTCACTTTGAAATTCCTTAAACTTCTCGAAAGTTTCGGACTTATGTTTCATAAAGTAAATATACCCATATCTACTCAGATCATCCGTGAAGGTTAGAACATAACTATAACCACCGCGCGATGCTACACTCATTGATCCGCACACATCGGTATGTATGATTTCCAATAAGTCTGTAGCTTGCTCCATTGTACCAGAGAATGGAGTCTTAGTCATTTTTCCCATTAGACATGCTTCGCATCTATCAAGTGACTCAAAGTCAACTGATTCAAGAAGTCCATCAGAATGGAGTTTCTTCATGCGCTTCACTCCAATATGACCAAGACGACAGTGCCACATAGATGTAGAATTATCATTCAATTTTATTCGTTTAGCATCAATGTTATGAACATGTGTATCACTACTATCGAGATTTAACAAGTATAAACCATTCATCTCAGGCGCATGACCATAAAAGATATTATTCTTATAAATAGAACAACCATTATTCTCTGACTTAAGCGAATAACCGTCTTGCATTAAACAAGATCCAGATATAATGTTCATGCTCAACGCAGACACCAAATAACAATTATTTAGATTTAAAACTAATCGCGAAGGTAGATGTAGAGGGAGCGTGCCGAGGGCGATCACATCGACCTTGGATCCATTTCCAACGCGCATCGTCACCTCGTCCCTCGCTAGTCTCTGTTTATTCCACAGTTCCTATTTCGAGTTACAAATGTGAGCAACCGAAACATTATCAAATACCCAGGTACTACTACGATTACTAGTAAGATATACATCAATAACATGTATATCAAATATACCTTTCTTCTTGACGTTCCCGCTCTTCAGAACAGCCAGGCACTTGGGGCAATTGCGCTTCTAGTGCCCATCACCATTGCAGTAATAGCACACAGTATCAGGCTTAGGGCTATCCTTGGGTTTCGTAGGAGGCGCAACAGCTTTCTTGCCGCCCTTCTTGAAGTTGCCCTTTTCCTTAGGCTTGCCATGTTTCTTGAAACTGGTGGTCTTGTTGACCATCAATACTTGGTGCTCTTTCTTTATCTCCACTTCAGCAGTTTTCAGCATGGAGAAGAGTTCAGGTAACTCCTTCTTCTTGCACTGCATGTTGTAGTTCATCACGAAGTTCTTATAACTAGGTGGCAGTGATTGGAGGACCCGATGAATACCCAAGTGGTTAGGAATCACTATTCTTAAGTCATTGAGCTTCTTCGCGTTCCCAGACATCTTGAGCACGTGCTCGCTAATGGAGCTTCCCTCTTCCATCATGCATCCAAAGAACTGTTCCGAGACTTCATAGCTTTCCATGGCCGCATGAGTTTCAAAGATAGCTTTGAGCTCACGGACTATCTCACAGGGGTCGTGGTTTTCAAAACACTTTTGCAGCTCTACCTCTAGGCCGTACAAGATGGCACACTGAACTTGGGAGTATTGAATTTTCCGAGTCTGGTAAACATTTTTTACGTCATCGGGAGTAGTTTCTGCAGGTGGGGGACCTAGCGGTGTGCATCAAGCACGTATTGCAGTTGTCCAGCAGTGAGGACAATCCTCACATGCATGACGGATCCAATCGGTAAAGTTGCTTCCATTGTTCGTAAGCTTTTGTTTCTATAGGAACTGATTAAAATTGATGGTGGGGGCCGCCATGATCTACAACATATTTGCAAAAAGTTTAGACTATGTTTATGATAAATTGAGTTAATATTAATTCTTAAATTAACTAGGTGAACTCCCACAAAACAACATCCCTCACATTGTCTTAGTGATTACACGAACCAAATCCACTACACCAAGTCCGATCTTCACGAGAGAAGATGTAGTTTCAAAGGCGAACACTCAAAGTATTCATCATACCATTCATATGACTCATGCTCTACCTTTCGGTATCCCGTGTTCCGAGACCATGTATGTACATGCTAGGCTCGTCAAGGTTAACCTTAGTATCCGCATGTGCAAATCTGGCTTGCACCCGTTGTATGCACATGTAGAATCTATCGCACCCGATCATCACGTGATGCTTCGAAATGACAAGTCTTAGCAACGGTGCATATTAAGGACGAACACTTTATTATCTTGATATTTAGTGAGAGGGATCATCTTATAATGCTACCGTCGCGATCTAAGAAAAATAAGATGCATAAAGGATTAACATCACATGCAATTCATAATTTGTGATATGATATGGCCTTTCTTTTTGTGCTTTTGATCTCCATCTCCAAAGCACGAACATGATCTCCATCATCACCAGCATGGCGTCAAGGTCAGTGGCGCCGCTTCATGGTTGCCCATCACTTATAGTTACTATAACAACTACTTGAAATAAAGCTATTACATGATGAATAGACACGTAGGTCTTAACAAAATTAAAGACAACCATTAGGCTCCTGCCGGTTGCCATAATACAATAATGATCATCTCATACATTGAATATAGTCATCATCACATCATGGCCATATCACATCACCAAAACCTGCAAAAACAAGTTAGACGCCTCTAATTTGGTTTGCATATTTTACGTGGTTTAGGATTTTCGAGTAAGATCCAATCTACCTACGAACATGAACCACAACGGTGATACTAGTGTTGTCGATTCAAATATTAAATTGAATCCTAACTATAGTGAGAGAGACACACACACCCGCAAAGCCACTTACGCAATACAAATTGCATGTCAAGCGTGGAGCAAGTCTCATGAGACGCGGTCATGTAAAGTTAGCCCGGGCTGCTTCATCCCACCATCCCGCAAGATGCAAAGTACACATAACTAAAGACAACAAAAGCATCAACGTCCACAAAACCATTGTGTTCTACTCGTGCAACAGATCTATGCATAGGCACGACTCTGATACCACTAATGGGTTCGTAGCATGGAAAACAAAATAATTCTACCGTGAACAAGAACAAAACCAAGATCCAATCTAGGAAGATCCAAGATCTAATCTATGAAGATCGAAGCAACGAGAGAGATTGGAGACTAACCCTCGAAGATCCAAAGCCTTACGAGATCTAATCTCGTTGTTGATGTAGTCGATCGTCCCGGTGCTGCAATCCACCAGCACTTCCGTATCGGTCGTGCGTACGGTGTCGCTGAAGTCCTTCCTCTCCCCGTTCCAGCGGGCAGCGGATATGTGGTAGATCCCCTCGGAATCCTAGCACGGCGGTGTGGTGGTGGTGTTGGAGGAGAAACTCTGCAGGGCTTCACCTAAGCCGGAGCAGAAGGTATGGTGGAGGAGAGGGGGCGGCCAGGGTTAAGGGATGAGGGAGGGCTGCGCCCCCTGCCCCCTTGTTGACGTGGGAGTTGAAAATCTTTGTGGTGTAACTTTTCTTCGGTCCCCGGCAACGGCGCCAAAAAAATGCTTGATGGCGTGTAAAGCACACGTCCGTTGGGAACCCCAAGAGGAAGGTGTGATGCGTACAACAACAAGTTTTCCCCTAGAAAGAAACCAAGGTTTATCGAACCAGGAGGAGCCAAGAAGCACGTTGAAGGTTGATGGCAGCGGGATGTAGTGCGGCGCAACACCAGGGATTCCGGCGCCAACGTGGAACCCGCACAACACAACCAAAGTACTTTGCCCCAACGAAACAGGTGAGGTTGTCAATCTCACCGGCTTGCTGTAACAAAGGATTAGATGTATAGTGTGGATGATGATTGTTTGCGAGAAAACAGTAAAACAAGTATTGCAGTAGATTGTATTCAATGTAAAAGAATGGACCGGGGTCCACAGTTCACTAGAGGTGTCTCTCCCATAAGATAAACAGCATGTTGGGTGAACAAATTACAGTCGGGCAATTGAAAAATAGAGAGAGCATGACAATGCACATACATGATATGATAAGTATAGTGAGATTTAATTGGGCATTACGACAAAGTACATAGACCGCTATCCAGCATGCATCTATGCCTAAAAAGTCCACCTTCAAGTTATCATCCGAACCCCTTCCAGTATTAAGTTGCAAACAACGGACAATTGCATTAAGTATGGTGCGTAATGTAATCAATAACTACATCCTCGGACATAGCATCAATGTTTTATCCCTAGTGGCAACAAGCACATCCACAACCTTAGAACTTTCCGTCACTGTCCCGCATTTAATGGAGGCATAAACCCACTATCGAGCATAAATACTCCCTCTTGGAGTTAAGAGTAAAAACTTGGCCGAGCCTCTACTAATAACGGAGAGCATGCAAGATCATAAACAACACATAGGTAATAGATTGATAATCAACATAACATAGTATTCTCTATCCATCGGATCCCGACAAACACAACATATAGAATTACAGATAGATGATCTTGATCATGTTAGGCAGCTCACAAGATCCGACAATGAAGCACATAAGGAGAAGACGGCCATCTAGCTACTGCTATGGACCCGTAGTCCAGGGGTGAACTACTCACTCATCACTCCGGAGGCGACCATGGCGGTGAAGAGTCCTCCGGGAGATGATTCCCCTCTCCGGCAGGGTGCCGGAGGCGATCTCCTGAATCCCCCGAGATGGGATTGGCGGCGGCGGCGTCTCCGGAAGGTTTTCCGTATCGTGGCTCTCGCATCGGGGGTTTCGCGACGAAGACTATATGTAGGCGGAAGGGCAGCCTCGGAGGGGTCACGGGGCCCCACACGCTAGGGCCGCGCGGGCCGCGCCGCCCTAGTGTGGCGGCGCCCCGTGGCCCCACTTCGTCTTCTCTTCGGTCTTCCGGAAGCTTCGTGGCAAAATAGGCCCCTGGGCGTTGATTTCGTCCAATTCCGAGAATATTTCCTTACTAGGATTTCTGAAACCAAAAACAGCAGTAAAACAAGAATCGGCTCTTCGGCATCTCGTTAATAGGTTAGTGCCGGAAAATGCATAAATACGACATATAATGTGTATAAAACATGTAGATATCATCAATAATGTGGCATGGAACATAAGAAATTATCGATACGTCGGAGACGTATCAGCATCCCCAAGCTTAGTTCTCGCTCGTCCCGAGCAGTAAACGATAACAAAGATAATTTCTGGAGTGACATGCCATCATAACCTTGATCATACTATTGTAAGCATATGTAATGAATGCAGCGATCAAAACAATGGTAATGACATGAGTAAATAAATGAATCATAAAGCAAAGACTTTTCATGAATAGTACTTTCAAGACAAGCATCAATAAGTCTTGCATAAGAGTTAACTCATAAAGCAATAAATTCATAGTAAAGGCATTGAAGCAACACAAAGGAAGATTTGAAGTTTCAGCGGTTGCTTTCAACTTATAACATGTATATCTCATGGATATTGTCAATGTAAAGTAATATAACAAGTGATTTATGCAAGTATGTAGGAATCAATGCACAGTTCACACAAGTGTTTGCTTCTTGAGGTGGAGAGATATAGGTGAACTGACTCAACATAAAAGTAAAAGAAAGGCCCTTCGCAGAGGGAAGCATTGATTGCTATATTTGTGCTAGAGCTTTGGTTTTGAAAACAAGAAACAATTTTGTCAACGGTAGTAATAAAGCATATGTATCATGTAAATTATATCTTACAAGTTGCAAGCCTCATGCATAGTATACTAATAGTGCCCGCACCTTGTCCTAATTAGCTTGGATTACCGGGATTATCGCAATACACATGTTTTAACCAAGTGTCACAAAGGGGTACCTCCATGCCGCCTGTACAAAGGTCTAAGGAGAAAGCTCGCATTTGGATTTCTCGCTTTTGATTATTCTCAACTTAGACATCCATACCGGGACAACATAGACAACAGATAATGGACTCCTCTTTAATGCATAAGCATGTAGCAACAATTAATGTTCTCATATGAGATTGAGGATATATGTCCAAAACTCGAAACTTCCACCATGGATCATGGCTTTAGTTAGCGGCCCAATGTTCTTCTCTAACAATATGCATGCTCTAACCATTAAATGAGTGGTAAATCTCCCTTACTTCACACAAGACGGACATGCATAGCAACTCACATGATATTCAACAAAGAGTAGTTGATGGCGTCCCCAGGAACATGGTTATCGCACAACAAGCAACTTAATAAGAGATAAAGTGCATAAGTACATATTCAATACCACAATAGTTTTTAAGCTATTTGTCCCATGAGCTATATATTGCAAAGGTAAAGGATGGAAATTTTAAAGGTAGCACTCAAGCAATTTACTTTGGAATGGCGGAGAAATACCATGTAGTAGGTAGGTATGGTGGACACAAATGGCATAGTGGTTGGCTCAAGGATTTTGGATGCATGAGAAGTATTCCCTCTCGATACAAGGTTTAGGCTAGCAAGGTTATTTGAAACAAACACAAGGATGAACCGGTGCAGCAAAACTCACATAAAAGACATATTGTAAACATTATAAGACTCTACACCGTCTTCCTTGTTGTTCAAAACTCAATACTAGAAATTATCTAGACTTTAGAGAGACCAAATATGCAAACCAAATTTTAGCAAGCTCTATGTATTTCTTCATTAATAGGTGCAAAGTATATGATGCAAGAGCTTAAACATGAGCACAACAATTGCCAAGTATCAAATTATTCAAGACATTTTAGAATTACTACATGTAGCATTTCCCGATTCCAACCATATAACAATTTAACGAAGAAGATTCAACCTTCGCCATGAATACTATGAGTAAAGCCTAAGGACATATTTGTCCATATGCAACAACTGAGCGTGTCTCTCTCCCACACAATGAATGCTAGGATCCATTTTATTCAAACAAAACAAAACAAAAACAAACCGACGCTCCAAGCAAAGCACATAAGATGTGATGGAATAAAAATATAGTTTCGGGGAGGAACCCGATAATGTTGTCGATGAAGAAGGGGATTCCTTGGGCATCCCCAAGCTTAGACGCTTTAGTCTTCTTAAAATATGCAGGGGTGAACCACCGGGGCATCCCCAAGCTTAGAGCTTTCACTCTCCTTGATCATATTGTATCATCCTGCTCTCTTGATCCTTGAAAACTTCCTCCACACCAAACTCAAAACAACTCATTAGAGGGTTAGTGCATAATTAAAATTTACATGTTCAGAGGTGACATAATCATTCTTAACACTTCTGGATATTGCACAAATCTACTGAAAGTCAATGGAATAAAAAAAATCCATCAAGCATAGCAAAACAGGCAACGCGAAATAAAAGGCAGAATCTGTCAAAACATAACAGTTCGTAAAGACGAATTTTATTGAGGCACCAGACTTGCTCAGATGAAAATGTCAAATTGAATGAAAGTTGCGTACATATCTGAGGATCACGCACGTAAATTGGCATAATTTTCTGAGCTACCTACAGAGAATTAGGCCCAGATTCGTGACAGCAAAGAAATCTGTTTCTGCGCAGTAATCCAAATCTAGTATGAACCTTACTATCAACGACTTTACTTGGCACAACAATGCACAAAACTAAGATAAGGAGAGGTTGCTACAGTAGTAAACAACTTCCAAGACTCAAATATAAAATAAAAGTACTGTAGTAAAAACATGGGTTGTCTCCCATAAGCGCTTTCTTAACGCCTTTCAGCTAGGCGCAGTAAAGTGTATATCAAGTATTATCAAGAGATGAAGCATCAACATCATAATTTGTTCTAATAATAGAATCAAAAGGTAACTTCATTCTCTTTCTAGGGAAGTGTTCCATACCTTTCTTGAGAGGAAATTGATATTTAATATTACCTTCCTTCATATCAATGATAGCTCCAACAGTTCAAGAAAAGGTCTTCCCAATATAATGGGACAAGATGCATTGCATTCAATATCCAAGACAACAAAATCAACGGGACAAGGTTATTGTTAACTGTAATGCGAACATTATCAACTCTCCCCAAAGGTTTCTTTGTAGCATTATCAACAAGATTAACATCCAAATAACAATTTTTCAATGGTGGCAAGTCAAGCATATTATAGATTTTCTTAGGCATAACGGAAATACTTGCACCAAGATCACATAAAGCATTACAATCAAAGTCATTGACCTTCATCTTAATGATGGGCTCCCAACCATCCTCTAGCTTTCTAGGAATAGAAGCTTCACGTTCTAGTTTCTCTTCTCTAGCTTTTATGAGAGCATTTGTAATATGTTTTGTGAAAGCCAAGTTTATAGCACTAGCATTAGGACTCTTAGCAAGTTTTTGTAAGAACTTTATAACTTCAGAGATGTGGCAATCATCAAAATCCAAACCATTATAATCTAAAGCAATGGGATCATCATCCCCAATGTTGGAAAAAATTTCAGCAGCTTTATCACAAGCGCTTCAGCAGCTTTAGCAGCTTCCTGTAGTTTTGCGTGCTTTGCATTAGAAGTAGAAACATTGCCAACACCAATTATTTTACCATTGATAGTAGGAGGTGCAGCAACATGTGGAGCATTAGCATTGCTAGTGGTGGTAATAGTCCAAACTTTAGCTACATTATTCTTCTTTAGCTAGTTTTTCATTTTCTTCTCTTCCCACCTAGCATGCAATTCGGCCATCAATCTTATATTCTCATTAATTCTAACTTGGATGGCATTTGCTGTAGTAACAATTTTATTATTCAATGATCCTTCATTAGGCATAACTTTCGATTTCAAAAGATCAACATCGCAGACAAGACTATCAACCTTAGAAGCAAGAATATCAATTTTATTGAGCTTTTCCTCAACAGATTTGTTAAAAGCAGTTTGTGTACTAATAAATTCTTTAAGCATAGCTTCAAGTCCAGGGGGTGTGTTCCTATTATTGTTGTAAGAATTCTCATAAGAATTACCATAACCGTTACCATTATTATAAGGATATGGCCTATAGTTATTACTAGAATTGTTCCGATAAGCATTGTTGTTGAAATTATTATTTTTAATGAAGTTTACATCAACATGTTCTTCTTGGGCAACCAATGAAGCTAACGGAACATTATTAGGATCAACATTAGTCCTATCATTCACAAGCATAGACATAATAGCATCAATCTTATCACTCAAGGAAGAGGTTTCTTCGACAGAATTTACCTTCTTACCTTGTGGAGCTCTTTCCGTGTGCCATTCAGAGTAATTAATCATCATATTATCAAGAAGCTTTGTTGCTTCACCAAGAGTGATGGACATAAAGGTACCTCCAAGCAGCTGAATCCAATAGGTTCCGCTAAGAAAAGTTCAGTCCCGCATAAAAGGTTTGGATGATCATCCAAGTAGTCACCCATGGGTTGGGCAATTTTTAACCAAAGATTTCATTCTTTCCCAAGCTTGTGCAACATGCTCATTATCCAATTGTTTAAAATTCATTATGCTACTCCTCAAAGATATAATTTTAG
>NC_061512.1:256060904-256102646 GCF_022539505.1 Lolium rigidum
GCGAAATGGACCGGGCCTATTGCCCCGTTTTCCACTAGTGACAAGAGTCAGAAAAGAGCATGTGTACGCCTTCGTTAGCGCCGACAACTACCTATAATCTGCTCCGCCTACTACGTCGCGTCGCGCCGACAACTACCTATAATCTTCATTAGCGGTGAATGGAATATGCAGTTGCCAATATAGTACTCCTTGTCAAAATATAACGGTAGTTAACTAGCTAGAGTAGGTGGTGATGACAAAGCTTAAATTAGAACAAACGACTACCAGCAGCAACTTACATTGGACCGAGCTCACTTCACGTGTTGAGACACCGAATTCTTGGGGTCACCGCGGGAGAACTCGTCTTGCATATGGAAATGGCGGGAATTGTTGATTAAGGTCATGTGGGTATATTTTTTTTTTTAAACGGGCATGCTACTATTTCTAATCACCTATGGGATTCTTAGTTTTTTTTTGGAGATCTGCCAATCGATTAGATGGAAGAGTTTTAATTACAGAAGACCCGCAAGCGAGTCAAACGAGAGAAAGGCAAAAAAAAAAAGGAGCTACATCGCTAGGCTACAATCACATGTCTGGAATCTTGGGTGTGCGCGTAGCCTTCTGAGAAGTGTGCTCTTTGACAAAATATAAGGGTAGTTAACCAGAGTAGGTGGTGATGACCAAGCTTAAATTAGAACAAACGACTACCAGCAGCAACTTACATTGAACCGAGCTCACTTCACGTGTTGAGACACCGAATCACTACGGGAGAGCCGGCATGTGCCGACGGCCAGCCCATGTGCCGACGGCCAAATGTCGGGGCCGTCGGCACAGAGGCCCTCGTCGACCGGCGACGGAGCTGACCGTCGGCACAGCACGGCCGTCGGCACAACGCACGGTACACCGACGGCCACCCTCGGCGCAACCGCGGCCGTCGGCACAGCTAGCTGGAGCCCGAAGGTCACCGTCGGCACATCTGGAACCGTCGGCGACGGAACTGACAGGAGGGCCGAGCCGTTAACCTGTCACGGCGCCGTCTGCACTGTGCTGACGGTAGCCCACGGCGCAACGGCGGCCGTCGGCACAGCAACTGACTGCTGGGTCCCCCTTGTCTTTGTCTGACGGTGACCCACGGCACAACGCGGCGGCGTCGGCACGGCCAATTATGCACATTTTTTGGTTTTTCCTGTTTTTTTTTGCATCAAAGAGATAATTATTACCCATATAATTATTAATCCATATCATTTTTTTTAATTTATTTCTCACTGCTATTTTGGCGAACCCCTTTGCGAGAAACCTATATATATGTATAAGGGCGGTATAGAACCCCTTCGCCGAAATCGAACCTCGGAGGGGTGAATGGCCCACACACGATACAAAATACTTAAGACCCACACACGATACAAAATATTTAAATAACTAGACTCACACACATACCAAAGCGCTTACAGAACTAGACCCACACACGAACCGAAACAGTTAAAGAACTACACCCACACAGAGGAAGCAAAACACTTAAAGAAACTACACTCACACACATGAACCAAAACACTTAAAGAACTAGACCCACACACAAACCAAAGCTTTTAAAGAACACTTGGTCGACACATGACCCGCTAGACACACGGACTCGACACACACATATTAATCAGAGAAGTCGAAATCTTCATCCTCGTCGAGGGTGTCCTCTGAAGCGGTGGTTGTGAGGTTCCACAACCACCGTTCATCATTCTCCCCCCATGTCGACGCCTCTCCTTTGGCGTACTCTGCTTCAACCTCGGCCTTCCTCTGCCGCTTTCCCGCCCTCCTCTCTCTCCTGTACGTTTGCTTCTCCTTCCAGAATGCGCGCGTTGCCTCGACGTCTCCGGGATGGTCTCTGCGCCACTTGTGCCATGAACCGCTCGTCCGCCTCGGTGGTATCAATCCGCCGCCGGCCAGCCACTGTACCGCCGCGCTTCACCCTGTGAGCGAAGTAGTGGCTCGGTAGAGAGACTACGAGCTTCCGTCGGAGACCCGACCTCCGGGAAGTTCATTTCGTGGCGCGGCCGGCCAAACCTCCAAGCCGCAACGTCGTATGCGCGGGCAGCAGCCTCCTTCGTGTAGAAGGTGCCGGAGCCACACACGCGTACCACCGGCGGTGATTTCAGCCGCGAAATGTCCCGCAGGCCGCAGGGCGAACGCCGATGAAGCCCGTGTTGCTACGGCGACGAGGAGCCATCTCGGCGGCAGCTCAGCTCGGAGGATTTTGTGGTTCTATTGGATGAGAGAAGTGATGAAGGGAGAAATGTTGCTGGTGTCTGTTAGTGGAGAAGCCATGGCTATATATAGGCCGACGAGGGGCTGAAACGGCGGGAAAACATGGCGGGAGAGAATGGGCGGGAAAGGGGGGGGGGGGAAAAAAGGGGGGGAGAGAAGCGGCGGGAAAGGGTGGGCGGGAAAAAAGGGCGGGAGAGAAGGAGCGGGAAAGGGTGGGGCGGGAAAAAAGGGCGGGAGAGAAGCGGCGGGAAAAGGGTGGGCGGGGAAAAAAGGGCGGGAGAGATTCCGCATGTATAGGGGGAACTCCTCGGAGGTGAACCGTAGAGAACCTTGGGATCATATGGGATGATACTTGTTTCCACATGTACCTATGACCTAACCAAGCTCAAACGTAGGCATACGCCCACCGGGGAACCCCGATGGGATGCGATCAAAGGGGTAGACGGCGCGGTCAACGGAACTAGGGTTTCGTCGAAATCGAGCATCGGACCTAGGGAATGGCCCCAAAAGTTGTGTGTGTCCACATGGCATGCACAAAAGTGATTTGAGATGGTTCTATATCCAATGCTACCCCTCCGGTGTGCCCGGCTTCTCGGACATGGGGTTCCTACACTTAGGCGGATTCCGCATGTATAGGGGGAACTCCCTCGGAGGTGAACCGGAGAGAACCTTGGGATCATAGGGTATGGTACTTGTTTCCACATGTACCTATGACCTAACCAAGCTCAAACGTAGGCATACGCCCACCGGGGACCCCGATGGGATGCGATCAAAGGGGTAGACGGCGCGGTCAACGGAACTAGGGTTTCGTCGGAAATCGAGCATCGGACCTAGGGAATGGCCCCAAAAGTTGTGTGTGTCCACATGGCATGCACAAAAGTGATTTGAGATGGTTCTATATCCAATGCTACCCCCTCCGGTGTGCCCGGCTTCTCGGACATGGGGTTCCTACACTTAGGCGGATTCGCATGTATAGGGGGAACTCCCTCGGAGGTGAACCGTAGAGAACCTTGGGATCATAGGGTATGGTACTTGTTTCCACATGTACCTATGACCTAACCAAGCTCAAACGTAGGCATACGCCCACCGGGGACCCCGATGGGATGCGATCAAAGGGGTAGACGGCGCGGTCAACGGAACTAGGGTTTCGTCGGAAATCGAGCATCGGACCTAGGGAATGGCCCCAAAAGTTGTGTGTGTCCACATGGCATGCACAAAAGTGATTTGAGATGGTTCTATATCCAATTCTACCCTCTCGGGTGTGCCGGCTTCTCGGACATGGGGTTCCTACACTTAGGCGGATTCCGCTTGTATAGGGGGAACTCCCTCGGAGGTGAACCGTAGAGAACCTTGGGATCATAGGGTATGGTACTTGTTTCCACATGTACCTATGACCTAACCAAGCTCAAACGTAGGCATACGCCCACCGGGGGACCCCGATGGGATGCGATCAAAGGGGTAGACGGCGCGGTCAACGGAACTAGGGTTTCGTCGAAATCGAGCATCGGACCTAGGGAATGGCCCCAAAATTTGTGTGTGTCCACATGGCATGCACAAAAGTGATTTGAGATGGTTCTATATCCAATGCTACCCCCTCCGGGTGTGCCGGCTTCTCGGACATGGGGTTCCTACACTTAGGCGGATTCCGCATGTATAGGGGGAACTCCTCGGAGGTGAACCGTAGAGAACCTTGGGATCATAGGGTATGGTACTTGTTTCCACATGTACCTATGACCTAACCAAGCTCAAACGTAGGCATACGCCCACCGGGGGAACCCCGATGGGATGCAGTCAAAGGGGTAGACGGCGCGGTCAACAGAACTAGGGTTTCGTCAGAAATCGAGCATCGGACCTAGGGAATGGCCCCAAAATTTGTGTGTGTCCACATGGCATGCACATGTACCTATGACCTAACCGTCGACACACTTTGAGGATGGACAAAGGAGGTCTAACTAGAAGACAACAAACATGCATAGATAGGAGTCCGCAACCATTTTTACATTACAAAGTGTGTTAGTCGGGGTTGAACTTGAGACCTCCCGACTCTTATATTATATTGAATTAATGCACTAGCTAATAATTCAAACGGTTAGAAAGGACTAGGCTATATATTTTAGCGGGCGATAAATGAGCATGGATGAGCACCGAGGAGAAGAACATGTGCGGTGTAGCCGTAAATCCTAAACCTTGGTATTCTTGGCTTGAAGTTTTGATAAAAAAAACATGTATATACATATATGGATGCATACACACATCTATAATACAAATAGAAAAAGAGTCTAAAAAAAAAAAAAAGGTGTGCCGACGGTCACCGTCGGCACAAGCTGGCCGTCGGCACAGAACCCCACTTAAGTGGGGTCGACGCGGGCCGCCCTGCCTCATCCCCAAACACGCCCTCCCCCCGCGCCCACGCCTTCCCCCCGCGCGCGCCGCCGCCGCCCTGCCCCCGCGCCGCCGCCGTCCTCCCGCCGCCCTGCCGCCGCGCGCCGCACGCCTGCCCGCGCGCCGCCGCCGCCGCCGCCGCCACTGCCGCCGCGCCCACGCCCTCCCCGGCCCGCGCCCACGCCCTGCCCCGCGCGCCGCCGTCCTCCCGGCCCGCCGCCCGCCTCGCGCCGTCCCCGCCGCAGCCATCCACCGCGCCGTCCCCGCGGCCCTGCCCCTGCCCCCGGTAAGTTTCTTTTTTTCCGCTTTTTAGTTTTTGCAATTAGGTAGGTAATTGTAATTGTAATGTAATGTAAATTTGCAAATTACAATTGAAATGAAGTAAACAATTTGCAAATTGAAATTGAAATTGAATTGAAATTGAAATTGAAATTGAAATTGAAAATAGAATTCTAATTGTAAATTTGCAAATTGAAATAGAATTTGCAAATTGAAATTGAAATTGAAATGAAGTAAAGAATTTGGAAATTGAAATTGAAATTGTAATGTAAATTGAAATGAAAATGAAGGAATAGAAATGGAAATTGAAATTTGCATTGACAAATTTTTATTATTTTAACTAGGTACCGTAGTGAGCACCCCGCGTGACGACCCCGGATCTTGCGGCGCATCTCTACGGCCGTCGACATCGCCGGTTGTTCGACTACTTCCTCTACAGCCGAGGGTGAGCTGAATTGCCGAGGGTGAGCTGAATTGCCGACCATGAATACTCATATGATACTGATTTTGATAGTGAGGCTGAGAACCCAATGCCTAGAGATGAGAGTGGTGATGAATGGTGAGGGTCTTTTATGCTTAGTACCTACATTATCATTATGCTTAATACATACATTTGTCATTATGCTTAGTACCTACATTATCATTATGCTTAATACATACATTTGTCATTATGCTTAATACCTACATTTTTCATTATGCTTAGTACCTATATTTGTCATTATGCTTATTAATTTTCAACATGCTTATTAATTATTTTCTCTTTTTCTTATGCAGGTAATTGCCCAATATGAGCGGACGGAAGGCATCATCGAGCTCCTTGCTTGATCAGATGCATCAGCGGAAGCCAGGCCGGGTGCTTCCGGACGGAGTGCAAGACCCATTATTCCCACCCGGCGTTACGAAGACGCAGACGAGAGGACGGGGAGGACGAGGGGAGGACGAGGCTGGAGGACGAGGGGAGGACGAGGCCGGAGGACGAGGGGAGGACGAGCCTGGAGGACGAGGGGGAATGCACAACTCCTTCTAGGCGACATTCCCTCTGCTTCTGGCTCAGTGGCTTCACAGTCGCTGGACGAGGAGGAGGACACTAGGGAGGAGGAGGAGGACACTAGGGAGGAGGAGGAGGAGTCTAGGGACGAGGAGGCTTCGACGGAGATGGCTCCGAAGAAGTTGCGGATTCGTGGGGAAGCGCAGGTTCCCGATGAGAGTAAGGAACCTGCTACGGAGGATGAGAAGTGGCTCCTTGTCCCGGGAAAGACAGAGTAAGTAGTAAGGTGATTTCATTTTCGTTATGACACTTAGCATTTTCTAATGTTTGATAATTGTGCAGGAATTTCACATACACGGGGAATGTCCGCGTGCCGGGGAGTCCGATTGGAGCTGCTATTAGGAAGTACCGGCCGGGGATGTACACTCCGGTCCTTGGGGGCGAGTCCAAGCTAGCCTACACTTGGGAAGACTTTGAGATAGCGCCTTACCACTGGCTTTACTTCCGCCGCCGACGCCGTGATCAAGAAATTTTGGGTACGTAATGCATACTCTTTGGGTTTCGTTCATATGTAGTTGATAACCCCACCGTGATAACTCATGCCTCTCACACTTTCTCGTTATGCTTGATTGCGAGCGCAATTATAGGGTGGCGGCCGAGCATAAGGAGAGGGCGGACGTGATCCTCCGTAGCATGTGTCGGAAGTTGACACGGCAGCGAGTGGTACAACCGGAGGATCACGTGCATCGGCCACTTCTATGCCGAGCAGGGCGTAAGGTACACAAAGCCCGAGATTGTGCAGGGACTCGCCCCGGCTATGACGATAGAGCAATTCATGTCGGTAAGTAATTGTCAATGCGATTCTATGTACTGCGGCTAACTTGCAACTATATTGTTTGTTCTTCAAATGAGTTTTGATTTTGCAGGTTGTACCACATTGGGCTGATAATAATAAGAGGGCCGCCTTCATGGAGTTGGTCAAGAATTGGGTCGGCGAAAACCCCGATTTCAAGGCCGTGAGCGACCGGAACAAGGCCAACCGTGGGAACCAGGGAACACACAGTGCGGGGAGCAGCAGCACCGATCGCTATCGGGAGCGTCTGGTACATATAAAAATGGAACAAGCTGCATTTTTTGATTTTCGATGATATGCATAACATTTGTTTTGTGATGCAGGGGAAGAAGCTCGGGAGGGAAGTTGGTGAGATGGAAGCGTGGACGCACATGAAGCTGGTGACGCCCAGTCCGAACGAGCCTCGGCCCGCGCCTGAGAGGTACTACGGCAAGGCCAAAGAGAGCAAGGAAAGATACTTGCGAGGAGTACGCCAAGCTCCATCCGGAGGTGGAGGACCCGATGACCGAGCCGGTCGACGAGGTGGCGATGATGCCTGGCGGGGTACGGCCAGCCGCATGGACGTCCTGCCTCGCCTTGCTGGGGGTTTCAAGCCTCGGAGGAACTTCACGCGGATCAAGGCTACCCTCCCTCCGGCGGCTACGCTACCTCCTCGCGGACTACGGGCCGTTCTCGGGTAGAGGTAGATGTAAGTCATCCACACTTTCATCCTCTCGTTTTGACTCTTGTTCCTGAATGGCTATGTTGATGAGACGCATTATTTCCGAAATTGTAGACTCAGCTCGAGGAGGCCTACGCAGATAGCTTACGAGGAGTATCTCGAGAAGATTAAGGAGCATGACCTTGTGAAAGATGCCTATGTCCAGTGGACGAGCAACCGGATGGCGGTAAGTTTCAATCTCTATGGTTGCAAAACATCATAAGTCCCCATGTTTGAATCTGAGCTATCTCTCCCGTTTCTTGCGAGTTTCACTCGGTTCATGATGACTCGGAGTGCGAGAGGAACCACTCCCAGAGCCACCTCATCCGGGGCCGACGCCAGTGTTCCCGTCCAAGGAGGAGTTCTATATCATGTACAAGCGTCAGCGTCAGTTGACCCCGGTAAGTTGCTAACTTGGCTAAGTTGCTAACTTGGTGTGACATGGCTAAGTTGTAACTCCCTCCAACATGTAGGGATTGGGAGAATCCGGGAACGACACTCCTTGTGGTACGCCGATGCACCCCGGTCGCCATTCTCCTCGTGCTTCTGCCGAACCTCGGCATTTTTCTGGTTCCGGTGGCTCTCGTCGTGGTTCTACCTCCCCGAGCACCGTCGAGATACAGCGGCCTCACTTCACCGACTCGGAGCTAGCTCGTCACTGTAGCTAGATCGTCACTCGGGTGGTGCACCACCATACATTGTACTAGCTACATGACACATGCTATATGTGTAGAATGATCTATGTAGGATGACTATATGTACCGTATTGCTTGTGTGCTATATTTGTACTAAATTTGGGATTTGGTGCCATATTTGTGCTATATCTCGTGATGTGAGCTATATGTGTGCAATTCGTATATGATACTCGCTATTTTATATGCAATTGTCTGTGCAAATGGAGCAAAATCGTGGAAATTAAAAAATCTAGCAGCAGCATGCTGTGCCGACGGTGTCACCGTCGGCACAGTGCCCATAGCTGTGCCAAATGGCGGGGTCCGTGCCGACGGTGACACCGTCGGCACAGCTGCTGCCCAGCCGCGCGTTTTTCCCAGTTCAAATCGGAACGATTTCCCGCCGGTTACGGGAAAAAAAATGAAAGCTGTGCCGACGGTGTCACCGTCGGCACAAGTGGGCACGTTGACGGCAGCCGGCGTGACGGCGAGATGACTGTGCCGACGATGGGCAGGCCGACGGCCACCGTCCAGCCGGTCGGCGTACGCTCGTGCCGACGGTGTCGTGCTACGCCGACGGTGCCCGCGCGAACCCCGACGCCATCTGTGCCGACGCCGGTACGCCGACGGTCACCGTCGGCAGAGACGGTGCCGACGGTGGACTTACCTGTGCCGACGGTGCGGGGCCGTCGGCCCACGGCGTCTTCCCCGTAGTGAATCCTTGGGGTCACCGCGGGAGAACTCGTGTTACATATGGAAATGGCGGGGATTGTTGATTAAGGTCATGTGGGTATATTATTTTATTTTTTAAACGGGCATACTAATATTTTTAGTCACCTACTGGATTCTTAGTACTTTTTTATAAAAAAACGGGTGATCGAACTGCCAATCGATTAGATAGAAGAGTTTTAATTGCAGAAGACTCGCTTGCGAGTCAAATGACAGAAAGGCAAAAAAAAGGAGCTACATCGCTAGGCTACAATCCCATCTATGGAATCTTGGGTGTGCGCGTACACCCTCTGAGAAGTGGGCTATTTGACAAGAGCGGCAACGGCAGCCGCTGCAAAGCGGTGTTCTGAAACACCCGCATGTTTCTCTCTTTCCACAATCCCCACATGGAGTAGATAATCGCACCGCTAGCCTGTCGCCTTTTCTCCTTTGGAAGTTGTGAGATCGTCTCATCCCACTAATCGTTGAGTGACTTCCCGCCTGGAAGCTGTGGGACACCGATGGTCCCATTCCAAGCGAATATTTGCTCCCTTACCAGATATGTCTCATTTGAATAGCTCCCATTTGTGCCGACGACCAGAAGTCGTCAGCATAGGCCTATTTTGCCGTCGGTGTAGCCTCGTCGGTATAATACATCGTTAGCTCAGGATAGTTTGTCATCGTCGTAGAAAAAGCCTTCGGCATAGCATCAGGTTGGTCGTCGGCGTATTGAACTTTTGCATTTTTTCAATTTGTTTGTATTGTTTAATAGTTTAATCTCTAAGAATGATTAATCTTAGATCAAATTACTCATTAATAGTTAAAATTTCGACTCAGTCACCCACAGAGTGCTCCGGGTCAAGAATGCTTAAGTTTTAAGTTCTATCCTAACAAGCTTCCAAGTAAATAGTTATACCTCGGTGATAATATTATCATATCAATCTTATTAACCTTTGTCAGGATGCTGTTACAATTCTTTATTGTTTGAATTCCAAAAAATATTTGAATAAATAAATATAATAGGTAATAATGAAAATAAATTTAATTTTTTTCCTTTTTATATTTAATATGGAATAATTCGTATCTTTAAATTTGTAAATCGTAATTTGAGAAATAATATGTCTAAATCGATCAGAAAAATTAGATGAATCCGAATATCACATCCATATAATCTTTTGCATAATTTATCATGTCCCTTCAATAATGTAAGTCAAGGTTTTCCAAATGTCATGTACGTGTAGGAGGAAACTCGCACCGCATGTCAAATGGAGGGAAACTGGTGGGATCTTGGGGTCAACCTTGGTTTCCGATGTTGGCATGGTCTAAACAAACCAAAACAAAGGGAAAAGTACATTGGTCAACCCTCGCACGGAGAAAGCTAGCGGGTGAGACCCGTGGGGGCGACGACGTAGGGTTTTGCTAGAAATGGTTCGCCGGAGCGCCGGAACACCTCAACACTACCCCACTCCGGCGAAGGAACTTCATGAAATATATCAACAACTTCTACTCCAAAATTCCTGAGAGATAATATTTACACGCTTAGGATAACACGCAGGAAATTTCTCGACGTGAAGTTGTGAGAGACAAGATTAACGACATCATTTTAGGTGGGTGGAGACTGCTATTCGGAGGATTTGAATCCCTACAATTGGTGAACAAAAAAGCACATTAAAATAATTGAGAGTAATACATAAATGAGTATAAACATATAGCTATATAATAATGAAGAGAAAAAAATACAGCTGGGCTGACGGTTAACCCGCCGTCATAGGGTTGACACCATCGCTTTGCCGTCACGGTGAAGACTTCCGGGACCATAGTGTCCCAGCCTACACCGACAATATTTGTAGGCCGACGACGAGCCGTACCCTATGCCGACGGCTTAGCCTACATCGACGATTGCCATTGGCCCAACATGCCCGACGTCGACGACTTATCTGGGCCAACAACAATGCCGTTGGGGTACCTGGCTCGTGGCTCACGTCGATGGCCCCGACTAAAATCCATCGACGTAGGTATATGCAGTCGGCACCTTGACGATTTCCTGTAGTGCTAACCTGACTTGATCTTTCGTTGGTTATCTTCTGGTGAATGGTTGGATCTCAAATAAAATCTAAGCTAGCTAAATTGACACAACTTGTGATGTCATCTAAATTTAACAATTCAAACCCTTTTTAAAATTATTTTTTTGTATCGTGAACCGTGAAAATAAGTAAACATAGTATTTCTAACTTTTTTGGTTGACAGTGTCCACGGTGAGATACTGGCACGCGTCACCCGGGGTGCCTCCCTCAGATCTCTCCTTGTCCTCTTCCTCTCGTTTCTTCTCTTCTCGTTTCTACGATCACATCTCTCTTTGTCCTGTCTAGCACCGACGCTGTCCAAACTTGGTCCCTACTATTTGGAGTGCTTTGTACTTCTTCCGAACTTCTATAATAGATCTGAATTTTTTCCTGCGAAAAAACTCCTTTTTGTTAATGTGTCTTACCCTTTCACTCTTCTTCTTGTCCGTTACTCTTTGGTCACGTACAACCTTAATTTAAATATATATGGAAAACCACGATTGCTACACCATTCCAAAGAGTTCAAAAGAAGGTTTGCACAAGAAAACGTCTTCTAGGAGCATGTGTGCTATCTAGATGGATTGTAAACTTGTGACAAGTAGCCACTCTTGAATTTGGTAAGGATTTAGGCACATAGACCAAATAATTACTGAGACATGTGAGATTAAGTTCAGTATCATATTGCCGATGAACAAGAAGTTGAAAGAAGCTCTTCTAGCACTCAATAGGAAGTTTTTTCAATAAAAGGCAATTTCATTACTTAAAAGGTTTAAGTATTACATCTAGCCTCTACATAGTTAAGATGCACACAGCCGCAACACAAAGAATTCCAAGTTTTGATGAAACAAAAGAAGAACACAGGACGCAGCCTTGGAATACTATTGCATCGGTCGAGCAATCCTGAGACTATGCCGCCACCCATGTAGGGAAATAAAATCCTTCGCTATGTCCTCCAATCGTGTACGCACCTCCGTAAAGAGGTCACGATCCTCCATACGCTGCACCGACGACCATGAACGGAGCAAACTGGTGCACCGGTAGACAACCTGCAGAAGATTAACATTTATGTTATTAAAAACCTTGTCATTTCTACATAGCCACATCGAACAAATAACAGCAATCGTTCCCACCATAATAAGTGTTGTGTACCTATGGTCCACCCCATTAAGACACAATTACCAAAAATATCGGGAACGCTACGTGATTGATATAAGGTAGAACCCATTTGGATGATTGACCATATAGATTTTGCAAACCGGCACCGGGAGAATAAGTGTTTAATTGTCTCATCGTGATGAAAAAAAACACACGATTTACTTCCTTGCCAGTTGCATTTAGTAAGGTTATCTTTAGTATGAATGGCCCCTCGACAAAAATACCAAGCAAAGACCTTTGTCTTGAGAGGTATCTTCGTCTTCCAAATTAACTTATTATTAGATACCGGCTCGACGGGTTGATTCAAGGACTTATACATGGATTTAACTGAGAATATCCCATTCTCATTTAGATTCCATCTAAATACATCCGGCCCTAGCGTTAGCTGGATAGATTCCAAACGATACAATAGGGGCATTCCAGGATGCTAGCCTTGGTCCATTAAGATTTCTTCTGAACGTCATATTGGATGGAGAAGACTCCATTACCTTAGATAAGGTATCATCTTTATGATGCATAATATTATATAAGGCTGGATATTATTGTCGGAGAGGGGAATCTCCAAGCCACTTATCCTTTAAAAATCTTGTCTGTGTCCCATCATTTATCGAGAAAGATTCAAATGGAAGAATATCTTTTCGTCGCCATAAGGCCAACCCAAAAGTGTGAATCCCCCGGTTTCCATGAGACTTGGGATATTGCCTTTGAACCAACATATTTTCTCTTTAAAATGGTTTGCTAGACCCCTTCTTTAGTGAGTACTTTAGCCAGCCACTTCCCAAGTAGGGCCCTGTTCTTAACCGGAAGGTCATGATCACCGAGCCCTCCTTGATCTTTCGGCCGACAAACAACTCCCCACTTAGTAAGCGGTATTTTTTTTTTTTCGCTATCCCCTTGCCAAAAAAATCTAGATCGCAGATAATCCAAGCGACGCAAAGACTCCTTTGACTAAATAGGAAGTTGAGATGAGGAGCAACATATGCGCTCCTCCTTCAATGGCCACCTCGTGTGAACTGGCAATACATCGAGAAGCAACTTTTAGGTTGTACACTTGCCATTCATATTAATGATGCATAACCTGTATTTTTTCATGAAAAATTACAACTAAAAGATGGACATGTGGATGCCTGATTTGCTTAAATACTTAATATTCAAAATATCATTAGTAGAACGTATAGAGAGGGGACAAGGTACCAAGATTCTATTTTGGTAAAAATTAAAAAAGGCGTGATGGTTTTAAAGAAAATGAACTTTTTCATAAGCGGAATCATCAAAACGTTGAAGATTTAACTTATTTGAAGTTTTAGCCACTTTTTCCGAATGGTATTTCAGTCATATTGATGAAGTCTCACGTACTTTTGTAGTGTTTTAGTTACCTTTGAATCATTTGTTTTTCAGCTTGTATTTGTATGCTGTATGTTCGACACAGAAGTGAACACACTTTGGAGGGCCATCCCTCTTTCTCTTTTACTTTTTCAGAGTATGTGTCAGATTCCTTCTTTCTCATTCCAAACTTTATAGAAACTAGTTGCAAACCTTAGAAAATCTATTGCTTTTAAATAAGAAGATCAATTTTGAAAACCGTTTATCTGGGTTTCCTAGTGAAGAATGCTATAGAGAATGCCCAATATTGAATACTACTGTATTTTTTATAATTTTTTAAAATCGAATGTTGAAACTTGGTGAAACATGGTGAAACTTTGCTTTGAAACAAATAAACTAAGTTCATGAGAGTTAGAAAATATTTGGCAATTTCCTTGGAGTTTATTTTGGAGACACAATTTTTTGATCTTGTTATGTCGAGTTCTATTGTGCATCATTATGTTTAAATGTGTTTCAAAATTAGAATTTGGGATCTTGTGAGAATGAACCAATTTTAGGCTAATTTAAAAGATGCCATCGAATGAAATACACAAATATAAACGAATTGTAGTCTGGCATATATATTTCATTAGATATATGGCTTTTTCAAATTCAACACAAAAAATTAAATTCATATACTAAAGGGGTACGCATTGTACACTCTGCTTTACTATGAAGTGCTTTACGATTGTAATAATTGTATATTTACAACGGAGAGAACATAGAGATACATAGACGCATTGTGTATACTGTAGAACCTCGTTTCAGGAACAAACAAATAATTTCAACATGGGAAACATGTGTATACCTAATAATCAGAAATTTAGAATCAACAAATTAAAGCACGTACGTACATTTTCGTACGAGCTTTTAGTAGCACGTTTTGTATACGCGCGCGGGCGGGTAAAACAAATCCAATACTAGCGTTTGCTACGTACACTTGCTGTCCACATCACGTAGTATCCGTCTCAGCTGGAGTATGCATAGTAGATGTTGATGTCGGACGTGGAGAAGCCGTTGAAGTTGGAGCCGGAGGCGGTGGTGTAGGCGCCCATGTCGTCGAAGACGAGCCAGTCCCCCACGCTCATCTCCGGCAGCTGGTAGCCGGTGACGACCGTGTCGAGGGAGTCGCAGGTCGGGCCGAACACCGTGGAGGCGTACGTCTTGTCGCCGGCGCGCGGCGCGGCGAGCGGCCTCGGGCGCGGCACGTAGTGGTCCATGGGGATGCAGCTGAGGGTGCCGTAGAGGCCGTCGTCGATCCAGTACTCGCGCACCTCGCCGCGCGTGCGCTTCCCGATGACGCGCGCCGCCATGGTGAAGGCCGTCTCGGCGAAGTACCTCCCGGGTTCCCCGATCACCTCCACGCAGGGCGCCAGGTCCCCGAAGTATCGGTCGAGGGCGGCGTTGATGACCGTGGCCGCCTCGTCGAAGGCCGGGCCGGCCATGAACCCGCCCCCGATGTCGAGCACGCGCATGGGCGGCATGCCGAGGGCGAGGGCCTGGTCGAAGACGCTCCGCGCGGCCTCGATGGCCCCGCGGTACACGTCCGTGTTGGCCGCGCCGCTGCCGACGTGGAATGACACGCCCGCCACGCTGAGCCCCGCGCGCTGGGCGGCGCGCAGGAGCGGGAGGACCTCGTCCTGGTGCGCGCCGTACTTGGTGCCGAGGTCGACGCGCACGTCGCCGCCGTCGGGGCCCTTGATGCGGAGCACGAGCTTGCAGGTCGGGTGGCAGCGCTTGATCTTGGCCACCTCCTCCTCGGAGTCGTAGGTGGTGAGGTTGACGCCGACCTCCGCCGCGTACTCGAGGTGCGCCTCGGGCTTGCACGGGTTGGCGTACACGATGCTGCTGGGCTCGACGCCGAGGGCCAGCACGGCCTCGATCTCCCTGCGGCTGGCGCAGTCGAAGCCGGCCCCGAGCGTGGCGAGCGCGCCGAGGAGGGCCGGCTCCGGGTTGCACTTGACGGCGTAGCAGGGGCGCACGCCGGCGAGCGCGCGGCGCCAGGCGCGGTGCAGGTCGACGACGCGGGCGAGGTCGAAGACGTAGAAGGCGCTGCGCACGCCGCTGCCGGGCGCGGAGATGGTGCGCATGAGCGCGGACACGGCGTCCTTCTCCTTGAGCGCGTCGCGCTTGAAGGCGATGACCTTCTTGTCCTTGACGCCCGGCGCCACCAGCACCGCCTGCATCGGGCTGCTTCCGACCATGTCGACGAGGAGGAGGACGGTGGTGACGACGGCGATGTGATTGTGGGGATGTTTGTGGTCACGCTTAAACAATGAGAGATGCGGCGAGAGGAGATCCCGGCGAGTGCTTCTTGGCGTGTGTGCGGCTTAGCTGCGACGAACTCGGGCGTCTTATGTAGTGCTCTGCCGGCTCGGTTGTGACGCTGCGGGCACAGACAGCCACAGCGGTAGGTAGTGGATGGAGTTGGCCGCCTCCACCTTTTGGTGTTTGAAACGGCGCCCCAACGACTAGGAGAGCTTCGTCGTTTCTGCCGGCTCTCTTCCTTGCTGCGTTGCAATTTGCAGTGCTAGATCCGGGACTCTCGGGTCCGGTCAAACAAAAGTGGAATATGTGCACGGTCTTCCCTTCTTAATTGGGGTGCACTTTCGAGTTTGGTCTCTGCACACAAATGTTTATGATATTTTGTAACTTTTTGTATGATACTACCTAAAATAAGTGTCTTAGCTTTGTGAATGTATTTAGAGACATTTTAGTAAGGCATTTATTTTTAGATGGAGGGAGTACTATGTTATCCTGAAATCTTAGGAGCGGGCGCGTGCCAGAGGGATGTCTTGGGCACACGCACTAGGCGACAACCTGTTGCCGTCCGGCTATCACAAAAATGGTAGGCTAGCTGATATCATATGTCGTTTTTTAAAACTGTAACTCTTAAATCGTGTGGAGAAATTACAATTCGTTTTCACTTCTAAAATCTCCACGACGAGAGCTTCGAAACTAGACCATATTTTCATATGTTTCGATGAATTTTTTTAACAAGCAACTTTGATACGCGACAGAGCAACTTTATTATGCAGCAAAACAACTTTCGTGTACGACAAAGCAACTTTGATGTGCAACGAAGATGTACACTTTTTGGTACACGAAGGCACAACTTTGGTGCCCGACAACAATTTTCGTATCCATCGGAGCAATTTTAATGTGTGACGAAGCAACTTAAGTGCTCTGCAGAGCAACATTGGTACCCGGCGACGTAGTTTTCAAACCCTGCAGAGTAACGTACATTGGTACCCGGCTACGTAGTTTTCGAACCCTACAGAGTAATTTTGGCGCCCAACCGAGCAAATTAATATCCAGAGCAACTTTGGTACTCAACAAAGTAAATTTGGTTTGTGACGGCCCAATTTTGGCGTCTAGCGAAGCAACTTTGGTGCCCACCGAATAAATTTTGATAGATGACTGAGCAACTTTGGCGTCCAGTGATGCAATTTTCGTTGTGAATGTAGATTTACGCCGTGCAACAAAGTTGCTTCGCCCCGCAGTAAAGTTGCATCATCTCGTGTTATAATTGCTTTGTTGCACGTAGAAGTTGCTCTAGAAAAAACTTTATCAAAATACATGGAAATGAGATCTAGTTTTGAAGAGCTCACCGCAAGAAATTCAAAAGTGAAAGCGGATCCTAATTTCGACATCTGGTGCAAAAGTTATAGGATTTTGAATATTTGAAAAGGAAAATTAATGTGCATGATGTCATCACAGTGCATGTGCTACAATCACTGGGCGTTCACACTAACAAAGCTATCATGCTTTCTTTTTTATACGCCCGCTCAAATGCACCAACAGGCACGCGACTGCCCGCTAGACGACGTTTTCAAAAGGGGTGCCTATACAATGCATTTTGAGGTGTCGAAGCGTACGTGCTGCACGCATCAAGGCGTTGTTGGCTATGGCCCACTTTCTTATTCTTCTTCGTTGGATCTTCTTCCTCTAGACACAGAACGATGCCTTGCCTCCGTCGTTCGCTAGGCAGCCTACTACAGCCCGCGGCCGGCGCTGCCACGCCCTCCTCGATCTGCCAAACACCGCCAGTCCACCACCGTCCAAATCCCCGTCTAAAGCCCTCCGACATAGAATAAAACAAACCCCCTCACCCTAAACCTCAAGATCTCATCGTCGGCGAGCTCCCCGCACCCCACTCGCACCACAACCCTAAGTTTTATTCCTCACCTTCGCCGGTGACGCCACGGCTAGCCGCTTCATCCCCGTCACAGGTGAGGTGTTGGCCTAGCCATGTCGTTCCTAATGTCGATGATGTTGGTCGTCGTCGCGTCCCCATCCTCTCCGGGTGGCCACCACTGTCTTCCTATTTTCGGTGGCAGTCACCACTAACGGCCCCGACCCAGTCACTGCACACAAGTGTCAAAGGGTACGCGGTGCGAGGCTTTGGGGCTACAACGGGCGGCATATAAGATTTACCTTTTCAAAAGGTACATGTTGCTGAGGCGCAATCGTTTTGGGTGGGAAAAGCCAAGTAGCCTCCTGGTCCATTAGACGAATCGTGTTGGGCCTTGGGCCTCTTACTTTGTTTGCACGACACGGGTGAAGTTTATATGCCTTGCTCGAAAAATGTCGAGCTTCTTTTTTCTTTTCGTAACAGGAGTTAAGAGGGCAATGGGTCGGGTTTCGCCGGGTCAAGCTCTCCCACGCACATTGCCCGATTAACAAATGGGTAAGGGTCCGTACACGGGATTTCTACCCAAACTTTTGAACTAGGTCAGGTAGTTAAATGGGCCATTATTTGTACTTTAGGGGACTTAGTGAGCCAAGTAAAGTTGGGAGTGGGTATGATCCAAGTGACTTTTTGTGGGGAGGGGGGCATACTTTGTTCTTTACATTACTCTCACATATGCATTGATTAACACGTATCTATATTCTCCTTGTTCCTCTTGTTCTAAATTATACTTATCATTGGAGTTTTGTTGAATAGATCAAAACCATTTCGCGGCGAACTCGGAAAATCTCAATGGAACTTGTCGTAGATGGGTTAACCACAAACAAAAACCTTTTCTTATGTCTTATCAAACAATACACTTCATTATATGTTGCCCAATCTAACCATACACTTTGTTTACTTCAAGATATGAAGACCATTGGGAACCATCCAATGGTTGAATGAAGACCATTGAGAACCAACCAGAGGTTGCACGGTTAAGAGCACTCTTCCCGCACCCAGCCCACTAGGGATCAAACCTCACGTTTCACGCTTTGGTGCCTCATAAAGGCCAAATATTATTACAGTGTGAGGCAATGTTCTCGTCAATATCGAGCCATCTACGGTGACTTCTTCACTCTCAAGACCCGCCAACTCAGTATCTTGAAGGTGCCCTAAGAATAGGTGTCAGTACTTGGAAAAGGCTTATAGGCCCCGAACTACCGCTGGCACGCAAAAATATGGCCCGTCGGCTCTATATTACCGCTGATGCACAAAATTTATGGGTACCGATGATGCCCAAATACCACCGGAGGACATAAATTTTTTTGTGCCGGGGGTAAGGGCATCCAAGGTCCCGCCAAGGCAGAGCCATGCCCGACATTTAGTGCCCGGCCCACCACTATAGTGGGCCGCAGATGGTATACTGGTTACCCCCATGGATCACCTTTCAATTTTGAAAAATAAAAGAAAATGATAAAAAATTAAAATTTCAAAATCTTTTGAGATGACCATGCGCATGTGTTCTAGTTGTTAGGAAAATTAACAAATATGAATTTCGACTATTTTATAAAATGGCGTCATGTTTCGGTAAATGGTTTTGCAGGTTGCATACAACCTCCGATGAAATATTTTTTTATATGAAAATATATCTACATAAAAAGTTACATCCGGTTTCAACGGAACTTGGCCATTTACTGATTTTTTTAGATTCCTAAAAGTTTAATAGGAAAATGGAGTTCAGGTTTTTGATTTAGATGTAGTTTTTTTTAAATACCACCGGCGCTGACCCACATTGGAAACAAGCATGTGGCCTCTTCTCCTTTCTCACTTTCTCCCCTCCTCCTCCTCCTCTTCAACTTTCTCCTTTTTTCCTCATCTCTCTTCTTCCCCTCTTAGACTCCCATGGCCTCCTCCTCCTCCTGCACCTAACGGCCTCCTGCTCCTCCTCTCATGTGCCAACGGCCTTCACCTCATGTTGCACCGATGACCTCCTGTTCCTCCTGCATTGACGGCATCATCCTCCTCCTTCTGCACCGACGACTCGAGCCTCCTCCTGCACCGACAGTCTCGACCATCTACTCCTCCACCTACACCGCACAGATGGCCTCAGCCTCCTCCTCTTCCTTCTGCCCCTCCTCCTGCAACTCCTACACCGGCGCGACAACGACAACATGGACGAGGAGGCCGCCCACGACCACTGTTCCCGAGCTAGATCTAGATCCCAAGCTAGATCTAGACCTAGATCGTTTTTTTTAATTCTAAAAAAGAATACCGCTAACGCACCATAGTGGTGCGCTAACAATAAATCATTTTACCTGCCATGGGTCCGGGCTGGTGCGCCGGTAATAGACCGTTATCACCGACCTGATTCAACCGGCGGGCGCTGGTGCGCCGGCGGTAACCTATTTTTGTCCGTCGGTGGTTGGCTTTTTTCGTAGTAGTGTATGCCTACATCCATAAGGTTGAGTGTATGTATGTTTGTGAGCGCATATATTGGGTTTCTAAAAAAGAATACCATTGAAGTGAGGAAGTGTTCATGCAAGGAAACATGGTAGAAAAGAGTGAAACTTTTCTTTTTATTTTTTCGAAATGGGATTCACCCCGGCCTCTACATCGGTTGATGCACACAACCTTTTATTAAAAAATCTGAATATTCAAAATTTACAAATCAAGGATCAACAAGGGTCAATACAAATATCAACCACCGAAAAATATCCATCATTGCAAATGCATGACATATTCCCATCTTTGGGATCATGTCCTTACCCGGACACGCATTTTCATTTGTAGGTTGCTTCTCTTACCATGACATGAAGCAAAGTTGGTATTGAGCACATGAAGGGCAAGTTTTGTTCCTCGCAATATCGGTCCCCACATGCGCTAGGCCAAGTTTGGGCCGATTGGTTTGCCACGGCGTTCCGTTTCGATTCTCAAAGCGGCTCAAAAGTTGGCTCCTCAGGCACGCTTGATTCGGGCGTTCTCGTTGGGGCAGGCGTTGGTGAGTGCAACGTGGAAAAAGGCTTGCCCGCATGGGATAAGAGGGGATAATCTGGCACACATCAAGGAATCGCGCCATAAATCGTCTCACCGCCCTCTTGCCTCTCACTCCATTTTCTCACCACACTCTCCGCTCGTCTTCTCTCCCTCCTCTTGTCGTCGGCGGTTCCAATCAGCCGCCAGTAGATTGAAGAACAATGCTGCAATGACGGAGAAGATGACACTCATAGCCCTCATCCCGGAGGACTTCATCGACTCCGAAGCCGGCACATTTTATCTGCTTCAGGCAATTCTCCTCGAGGTTTGTAAATGGCTGTACGTTTTCAAGCCACTCTGAGCCGCTTGGGAATGCGTAGATATGTGTTAGTAAGCTTACTGTCGTGCCTAATCTTGCATGCACGCATTGATTTGTATTGTTTTTTTTTGCCGATTAGATGGTTAAGCTAGATTTTTCCCATATAATTTCATCTCTTCTATTCATGCGGTATGTGATTACCAGATCGACATGTTCATACATGGTCGAACAGTTTAATTTCATCCGAAATGGTTAGATTCATTTTTAGGGTTAGATCTATTAAACATTTTTTTACCGTACATGCCGATGATATGAATGTAGAACTTGATCATGAAGGAATGTTCGTTCTCAACCTAGTGGCATGCTCCTCGACCTTGATTTGATCATGGCCTAGGTTGAGTAGGATCATCGCTCCCATCGATGTTGCGCCGGAAAGGGATGTTTCTACTGAACCTAGTACCATGATCATAAAGTAGCATTTGATCATGCCCTCGGATCAGTAGGATCATCTCTTACCTTCGTTTGAAGTTGTAATATTAGGCACTAACATTTTATGAGCTAGATTTATATGCATCTCATTGAACTTGATATTGTACATCGGCTAACGATTATAATATGGCAAAATCCTATTGCGGTGGTAAGTGAACCATGTACATTTGTGCTAACAAGAGTGTTTTTGTGCTAACAAATATGTCAACAAGATGACCTGTATCTATCTTATGTTCTGACCAAGAACATTGCTTGTACACCAACTTAGGTAGACACGGATTCATCTCGCTGACTATTGTATGAGGCCTTCGTATGAATGTTCATAGTTTTGCTCATCTTATAACCCAATGATTAAAATGTGACCACTAATTGTTTGCCGGATGATCCTTTATGACCTTGACAAATGTACAATTACTAAAGCATGTGCATTGCTTTTGGTCAGAAATGATCATTCGTGCGGCCAGGTAGTGATATGAGGCTTCAAGTTTGGTTGCAATTATGTGTTTAACACAACATGTACCTTTAGTTTATATCAATTGGATCGTTTTCTTGACAATGCCCGCAATGGGCCGAGGGTGTCCAAAACGTGGGAGGAGGGTGTTTCAACGTAGCTGCAGAACACATCGCTTGCAAGAGGCCGAGGGGAAGGCCTGCGAAGGTTGGACACTTTCACAATGATGCTGGTCCAAGCCATTTCGCCAAGGTTGTAGTGTCACCTGGCCAGGAATTGTTGGCAATTCCTAAAGGCTTCAGGCAGTACATTGGCAGTATATTGGCAACGTCCCCAAGACCATTGTGTTGAAGACCAACACCGGCTGCTCGTGGATGGTCAAGGCGAGAGAAGTTGACGGAAAGATTTTGCAATCACTCACGAAATCAAGATCGAGTGCTTCATGACCTTCAACACGCTCAAGAATGATGCCTACAAGGTTACCATCTTTGACTACACCAGGACTGAGATCGTGAAGAAGAGCCCATGGCATGATCCCCCCTTGCCACGATGGAGGAGTGGAAGCAGGTACTGGTAATCTCTGTTCATGTTTGTCTGTTGTCCTGAACTTGTTGTTACCGTTGTGTCTTGAACTTGGGTGTAAACGTTGTATCCTAGGTGTTCGAAAACACTCTTTTTATGGTTAAGTATATATACATCTGGACCTCATGAATGCTTACACTAGATTTATCATGTACTTTGTAGGGTCACTTGGTTGCACTGGCGGAACTAAAAGTTATATATACATGAAGACTTAAAACAAGCATAACTTCAAAATTTTAAGTATGTCTAACTCTATTCATATACTTTAAGGAAATCATATTCGATGATTTCAATCTTCATGCTCTTTTATTCCCGTGTGTGAAATACTCGTTCTTTCATTCTATGAACACACTCGTTCTTTCATTCTTCGTCCTCTTACTTCCCTCCATGTTACTTTCATTATTCTGTATAAGGCTTTATGGTGGCTCTAATTTAACCTTTCATATTGATTAGTGCAATGTTACCTTCTATACAACCAATTCACTCATGTTTACTAAAGGACGGTAATGATTTCAGACGTTGTGAACTATAGTCAAGCACCAAGCATTAAAAGTATACCCATGGAAGCTTAATAAGAAGGAAATGGTAACTCACCATACCTATTCTTGTTAAGGGAGGTGCTTTATCAGTATAGATGCTTTCTCATAGTCAGGGCATCTCCAACGGGACGATACAAACAAACGTTTTTCGTCCGTTTGTGTCGGCGCGGATAAAAAATATGCTCTAGGGGCTAGACGTACAACGTCCGTAGCGTCCATCCTGAGGCAAACGTGGATCAAATATGCGACAGAAATACGTCTGTGTGGACGCGTCCGTTTGCGTCCATTTGGGCTGCATGGCCCCTTCCCTCTCCTCCTTTAATGCACGGTAGAACCACGTGCTGGCCACTCCTCACCACATAAAAGGAATCTTTATCTCTCTCCTCACTAATCACTGCATGGTATGTCCTTGCGGTCAAAAAATGCGTCCCTACCGCTGGAGAGGGGCTGACGCATGCGGACATGTGATCACTTTTTATGTCCGTGTCTAACACAAATGGACATAAAAATGCGTTGCCCCGTTGAAGATGCCCTTATTCTAATACCCTAGCGTACATTCTAGGTTCACTTGGTTGGTTGTACATGTACATAGAAACAACCATTGGATTGGTGTACCGTACAAGTAGAAACAATTGTCCGACTCTAGATGATTCTTGCTCATAAATGGAGAATTGTTTTTGTAACATCTTGTATGGTAAATATCGAAGTCTCCTGAATATTTTCCAAATAATGTTTTTGAGGAATCGGATATTTTCCAAATCATGTAAATAGTTATTTCGAGAAACTCAATTGAAAGCATGTTCCTTTGTATTTTTTTCTCAAATCCCTTTAAAAAAAGAAAAAAGAAGAGACTCTGAGTTTTTCAATTACCTCTCTACTTGGTGGTCCTCTTAATCTTGATTATACTCACCATCAGGGTTGGTGTCAGATACCGCTTCAAATTCAGCTTGCGGACATGCGGTAGATGTATTCTGGCAACAAACATAAAATGTCTTATTCTGGCTTGTCTAATCATACTCTCTTTTTTGACAATCAATACCACATATATTCATAGCAATAAATATTAGATGGTAGAGATAAATGAACTGACTCCAACGATTACAAAATAAAGTCTAAAAGATAATGAAATCTTTGAGGTCTTCAAATTCTTTTTCTTCCATAATACAATCTCTGAAGGCAGCCAAACATAGATAACGAACCATAGGCCTGTAGATACCGACGAAAGTTCTTCCATAATTTTTTGAGCCGCAATGCCAAGGTTGCGTGCACGCACGTAACCATTAAAGCAGTCATTCAACATCGGCAAGAGTATCAACACCAGTATATCAGGGAATAACAACCGACTAGCTTTGTCATCATCGACGGAGAGCCGAGAGTACGAATCACCATTGTCGAGGATGTAGCAGCCGGAACAAAAGCTGCGAGAATAATCCTCCTCGCGGAAACAACGACAAAAGATCCAAAATCGATCTGGCGAAGCAAGATCTGAAGACCCATAGCTAGAAAATTTTGATTTTTCAACACCACCATTGATGTCGGGAAGAAGATCTCGTCACCAAACGAAAGACCGAAGATCACTTATTGCAGACGATGCCATCTCCATTGAGAGGAAACCAACAAGAAGACGGCTACCAAAATCCTAACATAATCTAATGAAAATAATATTTTTATTGAAAACTCCACGCATAGATCGGGTTCCTCACTCCTCCCGACGCTGGCGAAGCCGACCGGAGGAGGGGGAACCGATCTATGGAGGAGGATGAACTGGAGGCGGCTAGGGTTGAGGCGGCGGCTGCGCGTGGGGTGCGTTGACTGACCTTGTCTAACCATACTCTTTATGCTATGGTGCCCGATATTAAGACAAGTTTAACTTCTAAAATATGAAGACCACCTGCTTAGGAGGTGGTTCCGTAGGAAGAATTGGGGGTGAAGAGCATAATAACTATATCACTGGGAAAAGCGGGATATTTCTGGGAAGCAGATTTGGTGCACATGAGCACCAGTGCTCTTGGTTTTCAAAATATTTAAAAATTATATATCTATATTTCAAAAAATCATTGCATTTATTTCATAAATACATACATATGTCCTGAATACTTGTGCAAAGTTTTGCTAGAAATTGCATTATATTTTGAGCTACACGGAAAAAACAAATTTGTGGCTACATATAGAGAGGTAGATATTTGACAGAAATTTGTCTTTTTTCGTATAGCTCAAAATACAACATATTTTACCCAAGTTCATACCGTATCTTCGGAATGTTTATATGTATGTGGATATTTAATCTCATTTTTTGGAAATTTTAAAAATATGGTTTTTAAAAAGCAGGAGCACTAGTGCTCATCTGCCTACTAAGACACTTTTCGAACATTTTCGTGTCTTTGGAACCATATCACAGCCAGGATAAACATTTTTATTTGACATATACTTTCCTTCAAAATGACATCATGCAAAGTGGGCGTTGAAAACACGAAGAGGCATCTTGCAAACGCTTGGCGAACTTGGAGTGCTACTTTGCAAAAGAAACCAACCTATGCTTAGTCACAGCATATGTTAACTCCCACGGAAAAGAATAACAAACGATGCTGCCATAGCCGTCTCGTGAGTGCGAGGAACCACACATCAAACACACATTCCTCATTTGTCGGCTCTTGTTCGCCTTATATGAAAGCTCGGTTGAACCGGCCAAAGATTCTAAAATCCCTAGTGTCCTTGCATAGGTTCAGCGTCAGAAATCAGTCTAGACTAACAACCATGTGCGGTGAACTTCTAGACATCACTCTATCCGGTTGAAAAAAGTCACTTTCCTGGCGACCCGAATAATTACCGACGGTAGGTGTACCCTTATTGTTCGAGGCCGACGCCGGCCGGTATGACGGCGATTGTCCGATGACTGAAGAAATGAAAAAGAAAAGGTTATGCCAATTCCACATGCGTGATTACTTGATGCCGACTCTTCCGGCAAAAAAAGTAAGGGCTCATTTGACTCAAACAAATTGTTTAGGTATTTTATAGGATTTAAATTCTTAAGCTTTCTTCGTACAAAGGTTGGTTGATTCATAGGATTGCAGTACTTTAAAATTTCTAGAAGAGATTCATTTGCACTATATTTCAGAGAGGAATTTTTTCCTTCACTCTAATCTATTTTTATAATTTATTTAATTTTTCTGTGTAATTGTGGGCCCAAAATTGTATAGTTTCCTAATCCTACATGATTAGAGAGCATGCCATAAAGGTTTCTATATTGGTTCTTACCCCCTGAAAAAAAGGCTACTTGGAGGCGGCTGCTTAGTGCGCGTACGGAATACATGAATGTGTAACAAACTAGCAATGAGATTAAGCCTCCCTGACCAGTGACCATGCATGAGGCCATATTGTCGATCGATCGACCGGCCGGGTGGGTAGCTAGACAGATCTCGCTAGATCAGGGGTAGGTTATTCTGAACATGAATTCCACGGTCAACTCTTCCGGAACGCGACGAGAACCTGCATGTTGTCGAAAGAAGAAGAAATATTGTAGCCAACAAGTGTCTAACTGACATTGTACATGCTTGAACAGTGATGCCGGAACTGATGCAGAAGTCACACGTGCATATTAGCCATGATAGTGGCCAAAGCTAGATCAAAGTCAGACAAGGGCGACCTTAATAATTACCGACGACAGGTGCATCCATCTTGTTAGTTGTTAGTAGGGGACGCCTGCAACGTCGCCGGTCTAAATTGTGGGCAGAACAGGATACCATCTGTCCTTGACTTTCCTGAACGAATCGTGTGACTCATTCTGAGCAACTGGGATGTTTGGTGATCTCTTGGCCGACATAAAGAAATCCACCATATACTTTCGCAATTGCCTTTCAATAAAGGGAAACATTATTCACATGCATAGAGTTAAGGACGTGATTACTTGCATGCACATAGTTAAGTTCGCTCCCGGGCAAAGTTTTCAGCATCGAGATACTAGGTGATATCGTTTTTCGATCAACAATATCGTATCGCATAATCATATCGTAGTATCATGATACTATGAGATTTCTAATTTTTTAAAATACAATTGACTTATGTATTAAATAAAATAGTTACCTATCACATTTTTCTAGAAAAACATAGTGGCATGTCATATTGTTCTTGTAAGGGAGTGGTATATCATATTCTGGACTTGGAGCATGCAGCGCAACACCACAAGAAGGATGGAGAGGTGGCAAATACTATGTTTAGTCCACAACAAGAAACCAACAAAAATGTTACGTGCTTATAAGGTTCACTGATGTTAGGATGTTAACTAGTTTCTTGATTAGTTTAACCGATGTGTGGTATCCATTGTCATAAAGGTATCGGGATACTATTAATTTAAGGAATAGCATCGCACTCTCACAAGGATACCACCCGATTGAGATACACAATACGATAAGTATCATTTCACTCTGATAGGATCTTAGTATCGTAAGATACTAGGATCTGTATTATGATACTGACAACATCACGGGAAATTCAATTCGGCTCCCGGGTGCGTATGCTCCCTCTACCAAAAAAATATATTTCGAAATGTTAAAAAATTTGGACAAAAAATTCTACATGTACATCTTCATTATGTATGTGCATTCGTCAAGTTTCACGAAAAACAATATTTTTGTGGTCTATGTAAAAAGGAGAAACTTTATCATGTGAAAAGCATTATTTTTAGCACCGAATTTTATCTTTTTTACACACGTCACATGATAAGTCGATTTTTTATGAAACGACTTTGTGAGCGCGTAGCACGTGAAGATGTACGTACCAATTTTTTGTTTCAATTTTTTTGAAATTTAAAATATGTGTAATATGCATTTCAAATTATAGGGAGCATATGCACCCATGTTCCAAAACACCACTCCCCGCAACATCACGTAACTACGTAGCATTGTAGCATTGCTCCAGAAGAAAACACGCGATAAAGTGGAGGATGCTCAGCCAACCAATTAACCTAGATTTGGCTAGCTATTTAGGACCACTAGTAGAAATCGGGGCTTTAGCACCGGTTCGAAATGGTCATATACACCGGATGGCCAACCGCTGCAACGCATCCGGTGCTAAAGGCCCCACTTTAGCACCGGTTCAGTTGCGAACCGGTGCTAAAGGGGCACCACGTGGCGGCTGCCGAGCGCCCGAGCGAGTACGGACCGGTGCTAAAGGGTCTACCGCGGTAGGAAAACGCCCCAAAACGCTGCCGCGGTAGAAACCCGCTATCGTAAAAAAATTTCGAATTATTTTCCACTCCCTTTTTTTCAGAATTAGTTATTTCACAAGTTTAGTCTCTAACTACACTTATCTCTAGTCAAATAACTTACTCATGGTCAAATTTGTCGCTCGGTCACCCATCCTCCCACTACTTTAGCACTAGCACGCTTAACTTCCAAGTTCCTTCTCGTCTCGCATCCAAGTGCTTCGCACGCATGTATATGATACTAGTATCATATCAATCATATTAACATGTTGGTCGATGTCATATTTCTTTATTGTTTGAATCTCAAATAATTCTTTTAATAAAAAATGTAATAATGTAATAATAATCTTGAATAAATAAATAAACATTAACTTTATAATTTGTATTTTTTGTATTTTTTAATTTTTTAATTTTTTAATATTTTTTTTGCCAAACCTAAAACCTGAAAATTTGAAAATCTTACAAAAGTAATAGTAATCTTTATGCAGGATGCAATTATTAATTTTAATTTAAAAAAATATAAAAAATATAAAATCCTCAATTTCTAGCAAAAAAACTAAAATCTTCCTGCTTTCATATTATAATTTGGAATTTTGAGAATCTAAAAATTGGATAACCGGGAAAACCCCAGCGAATCCGGATGCAACTTTTTCCCACCATCATTTTGATATATTATACGCTTTTTTCCGACGTTGTATGCAAAAGTTAATGCCATTTTACCTTTTTCTAAACTTTTTATGCAAAAAAAATCGAATTTTTTTATTTTCCCTAATAGTAGGTTGCGTAACATACAAGAATCTCAAAGATTATTTTTAAAATTTTCTATCATTTTTTTTCTATTTTACAGAGTTAGAATAGACGATCCACAGGGGGGTGGAGGTGCGTGGGGAGCAGAAAAACCTTTAGCACCGGTTCGTGTTACGAACCGGTGCTAAAGATCTTTTAGCACTGGTTCGTAAGGTTCATGGCTGATGCCAACCCTTTGGCATCGGTTCGTAAGGTTCGCGGCTAATGCTAGCCCTTTGACATTCCGCACGAACTGGTGCTAAAACTCTAGCCTCTCGAACCGGTGCTAATGCACCCGTTAACAACAATTCGTAGTCGATCCGGTGCTAATGCTCTTTGGAGCCAAAAATCAAAACCTCTTTTTCTACTAGTGTACTGGCTGTTACAAAGTCATGTGGAGTCAACTAATTAAACACGCTCTATGGTCCAGTCTTGCTGATTAAATGTTCAGATCTTCGTGGATCTGCAGCACAAATGATAAATCGGATTATAATCATATTATCATGTCACATGTTGCGACCAGCTGCCCAGATTGCTCGGTCGGGGTAGGTGATTCTGAACAGGAATTCCACAGTCTGCTCTATCTCTGGGAACGCCACGAGAACTTGCATGCATGTTGCGGAAAGAAAGAAAAACCGCAACTAAGAGCATCTCCAGTCGCGTCTCCCAAACCGCGCCGGATCGAGTGTTTGGGGGACGTGTTTTGTTCGTGCCGCGTTTGGGGGACGTCGCTCCCCAGCCGCGTCCCCCAAACGCCGCCCCCAATCAGAAATTCAAATAGATGCATTCAAAAGAGATCGTTCCCGCCGATTCGTCGCGATCGGAGTAGCGGCGATCGATCAAAGCACTGCGGCGCGCGATCATATTACGGACCGGTGGTGCATGCAAATTAGAAGAAGGGGAAGGGGTTGGTCGACGGCGTCGTGTCCTGAGTCGACGCAGGCCCGTCGAGCACGACGACCTCGTCGCGATCTGCCTGTTCCTGTGCATGGTGCGTACGCTCCGTCGCCGACGCGGAGGCCGACGCAGGTGTAGCGATAGAAGACGCGTCGACCCTGCTCTTGCTGCTTGCGCCGCTGCCGCCGATGCCGATGCCGCTGCCCGGAGCCGCCGCGTCCGCCGCCGCCATTTTGGCTTCGATATCGTCGAGGATCCGGCCTTTGAAGAAGTTGTGCGCCGCTCGCGTCCGGGGAGACATTCCCTCTGTCGGCGTTCTCGGCGGGGACATGTCGTCCCTGCGTTTCTTGAGCTCCGGCTTCTCCTCTTGCCTCTTGAGCAGCTCGGCCCACCTTTGGTCGGCCTTCTTGTCGCGGGAGATAAAGGTCGAGGAGACGTCGGCGAGGCATTTCGTGATCGACGCTGCGTCTTCTCGAGACGACGCGGCGTCGGCCAAGGCGGCCTTGGCAGCCTTGTTGCCGATAGGGCGCCCTGTCGAATTTGCCGGCCGGCGCGTCCAGATCAATGGCGTCCTTCCCCTTGGACAGCGACAAGCGCGTCAGCCGCCATTTCTCATTCATTTTGAGCTTGCCATAGCAAAGCATCAGCGCGAAAGACTTGTGACCTTCCGAGTTCTTGGCGTACAAATCCACGGCCCGATCAAACTAACCAAAGGAAGCAGAGTCATTTCATCGAACACAATGTGGGCGCTACGGATTATGGAAGAAACAGTCGTACCAGTTGGCCGACGTCGGCGCCGTTGTCGCCTCCGGTCTCTAAGTCGTGATGGTACCCATGGAAGGAGTTCACCGACGCCTGGATGATGGCCCATCGCGTCGACATTGCCTTCGGCTCCTCTTCATTGTCACTTTCCGGTAGTCGCTGTTGATGAGCTTGCGCTCATCGAACTCGGCCTTGATCCTCGCCCAATACTTCCCGCCTTTTTGGTTGGCGCCGATGATGGAGTCATGGCTCACCGTCGCCCACGACTCGCACAGACATTGATCTTCCAGAGGCGTCCACTTCGGGCCTCGTGTGCCCGACGCCTTCTTCTTCTTCTTCTTCTTCTTCTTCTTCTTCTTCTTCTTCTTCTTCTTCTTCTTCTTCTTCTTCTTCTTCGTCCTCACGCCGTCCGCGTCTACCTCCACGAGATCATCGTCACCGGCACCCTCGTCGTCCTCTTCCTCGCCGCCCTCTTCGTCCTCATCGTCCTCCTCCTCGTCGTCCTCCACCCCGTCCTCTTCCTCGTCGTCCTCCTCCTCAACCCCGTCGTCCTCCTCAGCACCGGCGCCGTCGTATTCGAGCGGACCCCTGCGGCCGGTGAAAGGGCCGCCGTCCGGACCGGGTTGTTGGGGTTGAAGCCGCCGTGCGGCAGCGCATCCTGGTAGTGCGGCGACAAGTTAGGCGTCACGCACCCGGGAGTGCCGGAGGGGCCGTCGTTGTAGAAGGCGGATGACGACGGAGAGAAGACTCCCGGAACGTACACCGGCACGTTCGTACTATATGGGCTCGCGTTGGTGGCGGCGATACACCCGGCCATTATGTGCTGGTGCTGGCGCGCCGCCAGACCTTCTTCTCCGAGCTCCGCCGCCCTCCGTCCTTTCCGCTCCGCCGTCGATAGCTTCCGGCGCAGGCAATCTTGCTGCCATTGATCTTCGGTCATTCCTTCGGACTTCTTCTTCGCAGCCGGCGCCTTCCGCGGCTCGCGAACGGCGCTTTCGCCCCTATCGTCGCATTGCCCGGCGGCTTCTTGGCCGCTTTCTTCGCCAACTTTTTGGGGGCTGTCGGCGGCGCCATGGAATGGGGAGAGGGTAGCGGCGGCGGGTGGACGGCGGGAGGGAGAAAGAAATCGGCGGGATAGGAGAAATGAATCGGCGGCGGGATATGTTTTGGGAGGCCTGTGCGCGGCGGTATAGGCGCGATTTGGCGGGAGCGGCGGGATTTGGCGGGAGTGTGAGACGAATTTTCCCTGTGCCGGCGACGGGTCGGCCCCGCGTCGGTTGGCCTCGCTTTTCGTTGTGTCCGGCGTCCCCGGAGTGTCCCCTGTGGGACGGGGACGGGCTCGGGGCGCCGGACACCGTATCGGGCCGCGCCGGACAAAAATGGGCTTTGGGGGACGCGGCTGGAACTCTTTTTTTGTCCGGCGCGCCCCAAATCCCTTTGGGGGACGGTTTGAGGGACGCGACTGGAGATGCTCTAACAAGTGTCTATGAGCATCTCCACCCGCAGCTCCTAAATAGGTGCTAACAGCTCTGTTTAGGGGGTGCCAGCACAGCATCTTCTATCTGGGGGAGCTGTTCCCACATCGGCGTCCCAAAAACAATGGCTTCGATAGATGTTTTTTTACACAAACTACATATTATGCTTAGAGTTTTATTTATTATGCTTAGAGTTTTATTTTATGTCATTCAAGATCGAGGAATGAATAATATTTTCGGTCAAATTCGAGTAAAACATTATTCACTCCTCAATCCCGGATGATATTTAAAACATTCTTATCTCTAGCCTACTACCTACTGGCCATCCAGCTCTGTGGAGGTGAACGATCGACATGAGCTCTCTTCCATGCTCTCTACCCTGTTCCTCCGTCGTTGATCCCCCGCTGCTCTCTCCGCCACGAACGTCAAGTAGGCGGCTCTATCCGCGGCCACCGCCTCCTGACGCAGCAGCTGCTCCAGCTCCTCCCGCCGCCGACGGGGATCCAACTCCTGCCTCTATAGCCGGAGCTGGATCTCCGCCAAACAACGCGCATCGTAGACTTCATCCTGACGCTGCGTCTCCTCCCGCTGCAACCGCCGCAGTGCAAGCTCCTCCCACCCTTTCTGCCGTCGCGCCTCCCACCGGCGCTGGCTCACCGCCTCCCGCCACCGCCGTGCCTCCAGGAACTCCAGCCGCTCCGCCTCCTCGAGCGCCACCCGGTTCTCCTCCTCCTCATGGCGCTGCTGCTCCGCCTCCCCGCGCTCCCTCCGCTCCCGCCGCTCCGCCTCCTGGCGCTGCCGCTCGCCCTCGTCGTAGGCATCTACGGTCGCCGCTAGCGCCGCCTCCTCCCATGCATCGTACTCTGCGAGCTGCGGGTCTGCCTCCAACACTTCTACGGCCGCCTCTAGCGCCGCCTCGTCCCACGAATCCCACATTGTGTTTTTTCTAGGTTTTTTGCGGCAATGGCAGCGAAGGAGGGATAATATAGACCGCCGGCGAGGCGGGAAACATCCCGCGCGGTGTCGTGGCGGGAGACTTTCCCGCGCGGCACCGTGGCGGGAGAGATTCCGGCCAGGCGTCGTGGCGGTAAAATATCCCGCGCGGCTCTCTGGCATCACTGATCACTGACAGGCGGCTCTCACGCCCAAAAAATTCATCCTCGCAAGGCGCCGACGCGCCCGATTCACGCCCTTGGCGAAGGGGCCGACACGGGGTTGCCGGCGATTCTATTGGGCTCGAAAATTGGCGGCGCGTTTGGGACGCGCCGGTGCGAGCCCATTTTTGCTCCCGGCCCCCAAAAAGCTATCGGGACCGCTATCGGGGACGCCGGTGAAGATGCTCTAACTGACATAGTACACGATCAATGTTCCTACGTGGTGTTTGGCGAAAAACCACAGAGACTTTAAATAGGGTATATATAGGAACATAAACCTTTAGTCCAAGTTAATATTACCTGCCACATCTTTAGTTTGGGTTAGTGTCTCCAACCGAAATTAAAGATCCATTCTAACCGGAACTGATACTGGCTGGCACCGTGCAGCTAGTCATTTGAACCGGAACTGATGCTCACAGTAGTTCCGTTTCCTAATGCGACCGAAACTGATGCTCAGTCTCCAACCGAAGGACTTGTTTTCTACTAGTGGAAGCAATGCATGATATCTACCGGGCATGGTAGAAATAAATTTATTGTTTGTTCCAAGTTCCAACTAGCTAGCTTCGTTTCTAAATATAATCTTTTTTAGATTGCTAAACTATAGGTTTCTAAAAAGGCTTACATTTCCGTACAAAGGTAATATTTTATAGCACAAAGGGAACTCCATATTATTAACTCCACGTTGTGACTTGGTCTCCCCTCGTTATCTGAGCGAAGTCGAACTGATGTACTTGCAAGTGTTCGAAATTTCAGAATGAAAATATGGACCGTTTTGCCTACCATTCTGGACTGAAGTTATGACATACCTACCGACTTGGTTCGAGCATGCAGACATGTTGTTTTCGCTAGCCGGATCGAAGTCATGGGGTTAGTGGAAGCTGGCCTGATGCTCACGGCTGGCCCGCCTTCTTCCTGGAACGACTGTATGTTGCATTTAGGGTCGTTGAAGAGAAGAGACCGAGCGAGCAGTGCGCGTCTGTCCGAATGCGACTGGATCCTTAGCTGACTTGAACACGGATATACCCCCGTTTCTGGTAAGAACTCAACCGTATCTAGTTGACAACGTACTCTGCCTCCTTCCATGATTAGCTCGAGAGAGAAAGATTACTATCAGAGAATTGATCTAGATGGTGATAGCACATGGCAGCCCAGAATAATTCTGTACCTTGAGTCAGCCACTAGATCAGGCAAACATGGGTTCACACGCAACAGCCAGAGACTAAAACAACAACCGTGGTCTTCAGTACGGAACCTGTCCTTGCATAGTTGAATGGATGATCTCATTAGGTCAAGGAGTGGTCGCGGGTAGCAGCTAAGAAAAGTCGCCCATCTGGCTGATATGTACGTCCGTCTGGGGCGCCTTTTGGTAGCTAGGGCATCCTTTGACTCGCATGTGTCCCGCAGTTTTTAGGTCGTTTGATTTTCCGGGCTCCTTCGCGTTGCCGCTCCACACGGTTGTTAAAGCACCCGCGGTACAGGTCCGGGAGGAACGTCCAGTTTGACAGTTTTTCTAGGGACATGTCCGGGCGAGACGAAAATCGACAACGCCGTTCGCGCGAGTGCTCGGCCTCGGCATGACGGGAGAAGGCAAAATCCGAGCGGCGTAGCGCGGAAAAGGTAGGGTTAACCTCCCTCTTCGGTTACCCTCTCCATTAGCTCCTTCCCAAAATTTCTTTTTCCCCAATTTTCGCACCGGCGGCGGCTGCGGCGACCCAGATCTGGCCTCGCGCATCTGATCCTGGCCATGGTCTGGACGAGGAGCTCCTCCCTTCGGTCTCCGGGGCCGGACCAGGGTCGTTGTTTCCAGCTGCGGCGGACCTTGCGCACATCTTCTCCGATTTCTGGCCGTCTCTATCGTCTGCCATGACGGAGGTAAGGGGAAACTCCTCTGCTCCAATTTAGTGTTAGATTCATGTTGGTAGAACTAGTTGGATTCAATAAGACTGTTCGTAATGCATATATTTTGTTTAAGTAGACCGACCAGCTCCAGCTTGTGCACCACGCCTCACCACTCATCATTTGCATACAAGCATGGATCTTGATGGTGCACAAGAGAGCAGTTAGGCATGATGCTTTTCCTACAGTCATGTACGATCCTATGTTACAACGAGATCACGAGAGGATAACCAACTTAAACTATATCTACAACTGCAACAATGTAGAGGCTACCTAGATGTTTCGAACGAGAAGAGCCCTTTTCTATGCAGTTGTGAAAACGTTCAAGGCTGGAGGACTGTCGGTTGATAGCATCCACGCCTCTATCGAAGAACAAGTCACAATGTTTATTCATGTCGTGGGTCATAACCAGAGGTTCAGAGTCATCCGAAGCACATTCAGGCGATCCACGAATACTATCTCTCGGTTCTTCCAGCATGTGTTGTACGCAGTTGGAAAACTCATAGGTGAAATGATCAAGCCAGCATCAATGAACACACCACCCAAGATCAAGAACAACTACAAGTGGTTCCCATATTTCAGGGTGAGTAAAAAATCATGTTCTTTCTACATATCAGATGTGTGGTCACTGTCACAAACATGATTGTGTGCTAATTGTTTAACAGTATTGCATTGGCGTTATCGATGGTACTCATGTGACTGCATAGGTAAGTTCTGATGGGTTGCAAATCCCTGAGGGTAAGTTCTAACTTGGAGATGCTGGATATGCATGCCGACCTGGTATTCTACCTCCCTTCAGGAAAAAAAAAGGTACCACCTCAATGAGTTTACTCCAAGGAACCAACCTCAGAATGCGAAAGAGTTGTTAAATCTGAGACACTCAAGCCTTAGAGTCGCCATTGAGAGGGCTTTTGCTGCATTGAAGAACAGGTTCAAGGTCCTTGACCATAAACCGTTCCACACTTTTGATATTGAAGTAAAGCTGGTCGTTGCTTATTGCATTCTTCACAACTGGATCCTAGGTTGGGGCGAGGATGACTTCTTCCAAGAGGTTGTAACTTTTGATAAAGTTGAGACCGGTCATGGTGTGGAGGCATGCGATAATGAGCCTGGAAGGAGAAGTGGAAAGAGTGGCAGACGCAATGTGGGAAGCCAGATGCAACACCACCATTTGAGAAGTAGACGAACATGTGAAGAAGTGAAGTGAAGAATTGAAGAAGAAGTGAAGAATAAGAAGCCCCCATTGATCCCTTGTTTCTCGAACCCCAATTTGATCCTCGTATGTTGAACTACCCCGTGATGATAAACTACCATTCGTTGTAGCTAGGCAGTATCGTTATGAACTGCCATTTGTAGTAGCTAAGGCTAATTTTGTGAACTGCTACCTTCGGAAGTGTGCAACTGTGATGAACTGTGATTGTTGTGTGATATTATGGTAAGGCTACCCATTGTAGAGAAGAGGTTGCATTATGCTTGCCTAGATGGTACCAAACAGATGTAGTTTCATCTCCATCGGGTTTTGGGGTTGGCTGCAGGCAAACAAATAAAAAGGCTTTTTTGACCCAAACCATGCAGCCCGACCTACCAAACAATAGGTCAATTTTGATCTGTGACTCGTTCCGAACGCGCAGGTGCCCTGGCACCATTGCGCCAATGAGCCCCAAATTGGGTCCAGGCTACCAAACACGCCTCTCATGTCCAGCCAGGAAAATGCATGGATTGGCAGCAGACAGCGGCACATTGTCAAAATTTAGTTGCACGTAAACAACAAACAGTAACTACATACATCAAAATGTGAAACCGTCTTTCAACAAATTTAGCACCACGGGGGCGTCTTTCAACATCCATCAGTGGACGTAGGGACTTGGGGCCTTCTCCGATATATGATGTGAAGCCGGTGCCCTACGCCTCTTCAACTTAAGTGGTTATGTCTGCGGTGATAAAGATGTTGGAGATATGCCCAAGAGGCAATAATAAAGTGGGTATTATTATATCTTTGTGTTTATGATAAATGTTCGCATCACGTGCTATAATTGTATTAACCGGAAACATTAATACATGTTTGTTATGTAAACAGAAAAGAGTCCCTAGTAAGCCTCTTGTAAAACTAGCTTGTTGATTAATAGACGATCATGGTTTCCTGATCATGAACATTGGATGTTATTAATAACAAGGTTATTCCATTGGGTGAATGATATACTGGACACACACCCAAATAAGCATAGCATAAGATCAAGTCATTAAGTTCATCTTGCTATAAGTTTTCGATACATAGTAACCTAGTCCTTCGACCATGAGATCATGTAAATCACTTACACCGGAAGCGTACTTTGATTACATCAAACTCCACTGCGTAATTGGGTGGTTATAAAGATGGGATTGATTATTCGGAAAGTATGAATTGAGGCAATGGATCAAGAGTGGGATTTGTCCATCCTAATGACGAATAGATATACTCTGGGCCCAGTCGGTGGAATGTCGTCTAATTAGCTTGCAAGCATGTGACACGGTCACAAGAGATGACATACCACGGTACGAGTAAAGAGTACTTGTCCGTAACGAGGTTGAACTAGGTATGGAGATACCGATGATCGAACCTCGGACAAGTAAAGTATCGCGTGAAAAAGGGAATCGTTATCGTATGTTAATGGTTCAATCGATCACTAAGTTATCGCTGAATGTGTGGGAGCCATTATGGATCTCCAGGTCCCGCTATTGGTCCTTGATCGGAGAGGAGTCTCGATCATGTCCGCATAGTTCACGAACCGTAGGGTGACGCGCTTAAGGTTCGATGTCGTATAAGTAGATTCAAAATATGAGATGGAGACCGAATGTTGTTCGGAGTCTCGGGTGGGATCCAGGACATCACTAGGAGGTCCGGAATGGTCCGAAGAATAAGATTCATATAAGGGAAGTTAATTTCTAGGGTTCGGAAAAAGTTTGGGATTTTCCGGTGAAAGACCGAGAAGGTTCTAGAAGGTTCCGAAGGGTGCCCTAGTGGGCCCACGACCATAGGAGAGGCCACATGGGCCTAGGGGGTGCTGCCTTGCCCTAATGGGCCAGGCGCACCAAGCCCTCAAGGCCCAGGCTGGCCACCCTTTAGGGTTTCCCCAAACCTTAGGGGGCGGGGGGAAGACTTGGGGGGAAGAAATGTCCCCCCCCATCTTTGGCCGCCGGCCCTAGATGGGATTGGGGCGTGGGGGGCCACCCCAACTAACCCTCCACCCTATATAAAGAGGGGAGGGGTGATACGTCTCCGACGTATCGATAATTTCTTATGTTCCATGCCACATTATTGATGATATCTACATGTTTTATACACATTATATGTCGTATTTATGCATTTTCCGGCACTAACCTATTAACGAGATGCCGAAGAGCCGATTCTGTTGTTTTCGCTGTTTTTGGTTTCATAAATCCTAGTAAGGAAATATTCTCGGAATTGGATGAAATCAACGCCCGGGGGCCTATTTTGCCACGAAGCTTCCGGAAGACCGAAGAGAAGACGAAGTGGGGCCACGGGCGCCGCCACACTAGGGCGGCGCGGCCCGGGGGGCCCGCGCGGCCCTAGCGTGTGGGGCCCCCGTGACCCCTCCGAGGCTGCCCTTCCGCCTACATATAGTCTTCGTCGCGAAACCCCCGCATGCGAGAGCCACGATACGGAAAACCTTCCGGAGACGCCGCCGCCGCCAATCCCATCTCGGGGGATTCAGGGAGATCGCCTCCGGCACCCTGCCGGAGAGGGGAATCATCTCCCGGAGGACTCTTCACCGCCATGGTCGCCTCCGGAGTGATGAGTGAGTAGTTCACCCCTGGACTATGGGTCCATAGCAGTAGCTAGATGGTCGTCTTCTCCTTATGTGCTTCATTGTCGGATCTTGTGAGCTGCCTAACATGATCAAGATCATCTATCTGTAATTCTATATGTTGTGTTTGTCGGGATCCGATGGATAGAGAATACCATGTTATGTTGATTATCAATCTATTACCTATGTGTTGTTTATGATCTTGCATGCTCTCCGTTATTAGTAGAGGCTCGGCCAAGTTTTTACTCTTAACTCCAAGAGGGAGTATTTATGCTCGATAGTGGGTTCATGCCTCCATTAAATCCGGGACAGTGACGAGAAAGTTCTAAGGTTGTGGATGTCTTGTTGCCACTAGGGATAAAACATTGATGCTATGTCCGAGGATGTAGTTATTGATTACATTACGCACCATACTTAATGCAATTGTCTCGTTGTTTGCAACTTAATACTGGAAGGGGTTCGGATGATAACTCGAAGGTGGACTTTTTAGGCATAGATGCATGCTGGATAGCGGTCTATGTACTTTGTCGTAATTCCCAATTAAATCTCACTATACTTATCATATCATGTATGTGCATTGTCATGCTCTCTCTATTTGTCAATTGCCCGACTGTAATTTGTTCACCCAACATGTTGTTTATCTTATGGGAGAGACACCTCTAGTGAACTGTGGACCCCGGTCCATTCTTTTACATTGAATACAATCTACTGCAATACTTGTTCTACTTGTTTTCCGCAAACAATCATCATCCACACTATACATCTAATCCTTTGTTACAGCAAGCCGGTGAGATTGACAACCTCACTCTGTTTCGTTGGGGCAAAGTACTTTGGTTGTGTTGTGCAGGTTCCACGTTGGCGCCGGAATCCCCGGTGTTGCGCCGCACTACATCCCGCTGCCATCAACCTTCAACGTGCTTCTTGGCTCCTCCTGGTTCGATAAACCTTGGTTTCTTTCTGATGGAAAACTTGCTGCTGTACGCATCACACCTTCCTCTTGGGGTTCCCAACGGACGTGTGCTTTACACGCCATCAAGCATTTTTTCTGGCGCCGTTGCCGGGGACCGAAGAAAAGTTACACCACAAAGATTTTCAACTCCCACGTCAACAACATTTTTTCTGGCGCCGTTGCCGGGGAGATCAAGACACGCTGCAAGGAGAGTCTCCACAATCCAATCTCTTTACTTTGTTTTTGTCTTGCTTTATTTTATTTACTACTTTGTTTGCTGCATTATATCAAAACACAAAAAAATTAGTTGCTAGCTTTACTTTATTTACTGTCTTGCACTCTATATCAAAAACACAAAAAAAAATTTACTTGCATTTTACTTTTGTTACCATGTCTAGTTCTGCACTTGTTACTTCTTCACCTGAGGAATTAGTCTTCACTTTTAAACAAGGGGATGAGGAGAGTTTTAAAGATGCTTGGTCCAGAATTTTTACTTCTTATCGAAAAGCTGAACCTCAAATGACTCTAAGTTTGCTCCTTAGTAATTTTTATTTTGGTCTTATGATTCGCTATAGATATGCCTTGGATGCTCTAGTGGGAGGAGATTTCCTTCATTGCAATGGGGATCAAGCTTTTAATGCCATAAAGAAGTTGGTTGCATCACATGATTCAGCTAATAACTTTGATTCAGCCCTTATTAGCATTTATAATAGATTAAACACTCTTGAGACAAGTGCATCTCGCTTGAATGAAAATTATAGATATGTTCGTAACCGTCTTGATCAAGTTTTAGTGAACTACGAACCTTCATTATGGGATCCTACTATTAAAATTATTATCGGTGATCAAACTCTTCATGCCAATTGTGATATTATGTCTGAATTTTGCCTAATGCCTAAGAGTATTCATGAATCTTTGAAACTTTGGGGATTCGTTGAAGGGGGAGAAGGAATAACTCTTATTGATAACTCTGTTATAATTCCTAAAGGAATAGCTGCGGGTGTGCATACAACCATTCTTGGGAGAACAATATCCATTGATTATCTTGTTATTGAATGTGCAGGAACATGACAAATCACACTCGGAAGATCTCTGCTGAAACTATTGGGAGCAGTCATAGACATGGGAGAAGGCACCCTAAAATTCACCTCTACACCCAGGGGTAGACATATATTCCCTAAGCCAAAGAGTAATAAAAAGAACAAGAAAGGTAAGGGTAAAGCCCAAGGTAATGTCGATGCATCATCTCTTGATAATACTTGATATACACTTTCTGCGCCTAGCTGAAAGGCGTTAAAGAAAAGCGCTTATGGGAGACAACCCATGTTTTTACTAAAGTAATTTTATTATATATTTGAGTCTTGGAAGTTGTTTACTACTGTAGCAACCTCTCCTTATCTTAGTTTTGTGCATTGTTGTGCCAAGTAAAGTCGTTGATAGTAAGGTTCATACTAGATTTGGATTACTGCACAGAAACAGATTTCTTTGCTGTCACGAATTTCGACCTGCCTCTTTGTAGGTAACGCAGAAAAATATGCCAATTTACGTGCGTGATCCTCAGATATGTACGCAACTTTCATTCAATTTGGGAATTTTCATTTGAGCAAGTCTGGTGCCTCAATAAAATCCGTCTTTACGGACTGTTCTGTTTTGATGATTCTGCCTTTTATTTCGCATTGCCTCTTTTGCTATGATGGATGAATTTCTTTGTTCCATTAATGTCCGAGTAGCTTTGTGCAATGTCCAGAAGTGTTAAGAATGATTATGTCACCTCTGAACATGTGAATTTTTATTGTGCACTAACCCTGTAATGAGTTGTTTCGAGTTTGGTGTGGAGGAAGTTTTCAAGGATCAAGAGAGGGAGATGATACAATATGATCAAGGAGAGTGAAAG
>NC_061512.1:256102746-256129241 GCF_022539505.1 Lolium rigidum
TTGAGCTCTTTTTGCTGCCTCTTGATGGTCTCGCTGTCAGTTTTCTTTTTCAGCTCTAGCTCGCCCTTTTCCCTGACATGCTCGGAGTTTTTCTCCGCCAGCTGTTTTTCGGCCTGCTCTTTCTTAAGTTCCGCCTCCTTTAGCTTCGTCTCCAATTCTTGGTACGAGGAGCGCAGGTTCTCGAGTTCAGTCGAAGCTGTTGCAAGGGAGGAGGATGCGCCTATAATAATATACGTTAACAGCAAATTTGAAGTCGGAATCTGGTTAATGACGAAGAAGGCGGAAACCAACCTTGGGCGTCTGCCAGTTGTTTAGCCAGTTCCGCATTCTCATCCTTCAGAGTCCGGATATTTTCCGCCTGACTCAGAGTTACGCGGCGCTGCAGGGCAATGTTTTTGTGCAGCTCGTAGTGCAGCGCCTGCTTGTTCTCGTAAAAATTCAACAGTGCAGGAGTAAAAATTCCGCCTATAACAGTGGTTTCTTTCAAAGCATCATTGCCGGAACTTTTCCGCCATAATGCTTGGGGGCTACTGGTCCATTCTAAAAAACTTTCCCGGAAGTACTTTTTTCTCTAAGCATATAAGCGCTAACTATTATTTGAGTTTCCGCATACATGCTTGGGGGCTACTGGGGAGTACCTTTTGCTTACAGACGAGCTTGTCGAAGAACTGGCCGACATCCTTTTTAAAATCTTGGATCTCCGATGTCGTGGCATCAGGTTTCCCCCAGGCATTGTTCAGCATGGCGTTGAGCAGATCTTGTTCAAGCTCCCATTTCTCCGCCTCGGACAGCTTGTTGAAAAACTTGGTAGCATACGCCTTGGGGGTGGAAGTGATGTCAGCCGGATCTCCGAAGTTCTTCGGAAAAACGACGATGTCGCCAGCACCATCTCCGGCCTTCTCAGAAGAAGTGACTTCAGCCTCTCCTTGGCCTTGTTCTCCTGCATCTTCTTGGGCAGGGCCTTTGGCCTTAGGATCTTCTCCACCTACCTTGTCGCTCGCTGACCGGAATTATTTCCGGTGGAGTGTCCGTGGCGGGAGGGGGAGACGGGTCGGCTCCGAGGAGGAGATGGCTGAGGAGTAGGGTGAGAGGCACTTGGCGGAGCCGGAGTAGCTGGACCGACTGCCGGAGATTTCTTCATGTATTTGGTAATGGGCTCCTGGCTGGCGGTCCGCGTGGCAGCGGGTTTCGGGTTCCTGCAAACAAGTGAAAGGATTCAGACAAGAGATAATTTCGCTAAGCTAAAATCGTGTCATGCTCGGAAACTTACGGGGCGCCGGGGATGATGGGGCGCGTGCCTTGGCCGGCTGTCGAGAGCATCCTCATACGTGCACGCTCCGCTTTCCTTGAGTCTAGTGGAGGTGGTTTTACCGTCTTCGGTTTCTTGGCGGAGGCCTCGCCGCTAGCTCCGGCCTCAGAGCCGGAAGCCTTGGCGCGGGGACGCTTTGTAGGTCGAGGGGCCGCCTTGCGAGGTGCCTGTTCCTCTTCCTCCTCGTCGTCATCCGGAACCTCCTCCGCCGTGTCTTCGGTGACGGGGACGCGGACAATGGTGCGAAAGTCTTCCTCCGCCAAAGTGTTGAGCTGGAAGGAAGATGGATAAAAGTTAAGTTAAACATCCAAAAAGTCGTGAAGTTTGAAGCAGCGAAAAGAACAAAGCTTACCGGAGGACACTGGTCGTTTGTATAGATGTCTTTGGTCAGTTCCGGGACCTGTTGGCCCCTCGGAATCTTCACCAGTGTCTTGATCCTTCTCTTCAGAGAGTCGGCCGGAAGGTCGTGGCGGGTAACTCGGAGAAGATCATCCGCCCCGGTATAAGCGCACATCAGGCGCGCGTTGTATCGTAGAGGCTGGATTCTCCGAGAAAACCAGCTAAGTGTGAGCTGGGCTCCGGTTAGTCCATCGTGGACTAGCCAGGAAATTCTCCGCGCAGCCTTCTCCGGAGTGGGGTGCGGGCGAGCGAAGGGACGAAGCTCCGGCTTGCAAGCTCTTCCGGAGGTTCGTTGACAAGCCAGGGCAGGCCTTCATGGACTTTCGGAACTGAGGCATTCTTCTCATAAAACCATCCGGCGTTCCAGTACCGGACGGATTCGTGCGAGTCATGGGGAGGGTACATGCGACTAGGGCGGAGCATAAACGTCATGCTTCCGCAGTTCACCATTGCTTTCTCCTTGGTTTCTTTCTTCACCCGGAAAAAGAACTGCCACAATTTGACGTCCGGCCGGATCCCAAGATGTCCTTCGCAGAGAGTCACGAAGTTGGACAAAAGAAGGTATGAGTTCGGGCAAATGTTGTGTGGCTGGAGCCCGTAGGTGCTGAGGATGGAGAGAAAAAATTCCGAACAAGGAAGTGAAAGACCGCGTTCCACCCAAGCCTTAGTCATAACAACTTCTCCGGCTTCTGGCTTGGGGACGACGGAATCACGCGTGAAACTCCAATGTGAGGAGATCATTCCTTCGTTCTGGAGCTCTCTAAGCTCCACGTCGGTGGTTTCGCAAGGCCACCATTGACCCCTTTCTCCTTCGCGGATCCGGGCCTTGGACGCCTTCTTGTTTTCCGCCTCCTGCACCTTTGCTGCCATCCGAGCTTGCCCCTCGAGTTCTTCTTGGATCTCTTGGAGGGTAGGAATCCGGCTTGGAGCGGTGCTGGAAGATGCGGAAAAAGGTTGAGCTAGTCTGATGTCGGAAACATACGGTGGCAGGAATGATATGGGATCCGGGCATATGGGTTCTATCTGATTGGGATCCGGGCTATTCGAAGAGCTACCAGTACAAAGTGACGATTCGTGTGGCATGCTTCCGGCTGCACCCATACAAAGTGTTTGAGTACCCGGATCACTAAGCCTATCTTCTACACTAGGTTGTCTTCTACAAAGCCGATGAACTTACCACTAATGGCGCGGTGGCTCGACGGAGCTCCGGCGGAGATGAGGTCGCCGAACTTGAAGGAAATCGACCCGCGTGACCACGAATCGGCGGCGGAGCGAGTTTCTCGTTCAAACGTGGGAATCTTGGTGCGAAGGGGGCCTTGGTTCGGCGGCGCGTGAAGTTCACCGTAGCGGAGCTCGCCGGAGTCGAGATCTGGCGGGCGGCGCAGGCGCGAGGAGGAAGACGATGTGGTGAGAGGGGGTGAAAGAATGAGTTTTTACCGGGCTGCGGGGTATTTATAGGCCGCGCTTGGAGATTCGGGATCCGGATCCAACGGTGGAAACTGAACGGTCGCGCCGTTGGATGGAAGACACGTGTTTAGGTCAAATGCGGTAAAACGACGTGAAGGTAATTTAACCATGCACTCCCGAAAATTCCGGTTGAGGATTTGCATCTGCGAAAATTTAGCGCGGGAAATAAGGAAGTTGTGCGCGGGAAATACGGAACTTCCGTTGTTGAGCGTGATCTGAGGATGAAGGATTTCCGAAGCCGTTTGAGTCTTTTAAGATTCCGGATATAATTTGTCTCTCAATCGAGCAGGGAGTAACCCGGAAATGTTCTTTGGAACGTCGATGGATGAAGTCCCGCGGGATGGGAGCATTTTCCGGCTATAAGTTGGAAAAAGAAGAAAATGCAAAGTTGGAGCTCTTCAAGTTTCTCCGCGTTACCAACGTTTGCCGGAGATCATGATGGACCAGCAAGGCGGAAATTGCAGGGGAAACTCGGAGAACTCTGGGGGCTACTGTTGTGGGTATACTTCATAGGTGTACCATCGACGGTGCCTAGATCCGGCAAGCCCGGGTGGCCCACAGACGGTGATGAGGCATGTGGCCCATCGGGCGGCCCAGTTGCTGTTGATCATGAAGGAAGAAGTCCAGCCCAGGATCAGTAAGCCGGATCCGTACCGCCATAGGAGTAACCCGGATCCATGGAGGCCCATGAAGGACCCGGATCCAGGAAGACGAATATGGAAGGCGGATCCGTGACGTGCACGGCAAGATATTGTACCGTAGTTAGGCTATCTGTAATCCGGCTAGGACTCTCCATGTAAACCCTAGACCCGTGCGCCTTTATAAGCCGGATCCCGGGAGCCCTAGAGGCACAACCACAACTCATTGTAACAACGCGAAAGTGCCCAGATAATTCCAGACAAGCAGCAGTAGGCCCCGTCATCGTGCAGGTGTTCCGAAGCTGGGTAACTCGCGTACCACCGTCCCGTGTGCACTCCGCCCTATGGCCCCTACTTCTTCTCCCCCTCGTGAGGATCCCTCCTCCGGGGTACCGTCGATTAGGCAACGACACCGTGGCTTTTCCGTATCGAAGATTTAGGTCAGGGAGGCTTAAATAGGCGAAGAGGCGGAGTCGGAAGGGCTACGGGGCAGCCACACAACAGGGGGGGGCGCCCCCCTGGGCCGCGCCGGCCTCATGTGTGGGGCCCACCTGGCTCTCCTCTGGCCCCTCTCCGGTGTTCTGGAAGCTTCGTGGAATTATAAGATGCTGGGCGTTGATTTCGTCCGATTCCGAGAATATTTCCTTACTAGGATTTCTGAAACAAAAAACAACGAGAAAACGAGGAACCGCCGTTCGGCATCTCGTCAATAGGTTAGTTCCGGAAAATGCATAAATATGACATATAATGTGTATAAAACATGTGAGTATCATCATAAAAGTAGCATGGAACATAAGAAATTATAGATACGTTTGAGACGTATCAAGCATCCCCAAGCTTAGTTCCTACTCGCCCTCGAGTAGGTAAACGATAACAAGGATAATTTCTGAAGTGACATGCTATCATAATCTTGATCAATACTATTGTAAAGCATATGAGATGAATGCAGCGATTCGAAGCAATGATGAAGATGATGAGTAAACAAATGAATCATATAGCAAAGACTTTTCATGAATAATACTTTCAAGACAAGCATCAATAAGACTTGCATAAGAGTCAACTCATAAAGCAATAAATTCTTAGTAGAAAGTTTTGAAACAACACAAAGGAAGATATAAGTTTCAGCAGTTGCTTTCAACTTCAACATATTTATCTCATGGATAATTGTCAACATAAAGCAATATAACAAGTGCAATAGGTAAACATGTAAGAATCAATGCACACAGTTGACACAAGTGTTTGCTTCTGAGATAGAAAGAAGATAGGTAGACTGACTCAACATAAAGTAAAAGAATGGCCCTTCGCAGAGGGAAGCATGGATTACTATTTTTGTGCTAGAGCTTTTCATTTTGAAAACATAGAAACAATTTTGTCAACGGTAGTAATAAATCATATGTGTTATGTATAAGACATCCTATAAGTTGCAAGCCTCATGCATAGTATACCAATAGTGCTCGCACCTTGTCCTAATTAGCTTGGATTAACATGGATTATCATTGCATAGCATATGTTTCAACCAAGTGTCACAAAGGGGTACCTCTATGCCGCTCTGTACAAAGGTCTAAGGAGAAAGTTCGCATTGGATTTCTCGCTTTTGATTATTCTCAACTTAGACATCCATACCGGGACAACATAGACAACGAGATAATGGACTCCTCTTTAATGCATAAGCATTCAACAACGAGATAAAATTCTCATAAGAGATTGAGGATTGATGTCCAAACGGAAACTTCCACCATGATTCATGGCTTTAGTTAGCGGCCCAATGTTCTTCTCTAACAATATGCATACTCAAACCATTTGATCATGAAAATCGCCCTTACTTCAGACAAGACGAACATGCATAGCAACTCACATGATATTCAACAAAGGTATAAAAGTTGATGGCGTCCCCAGAAGCATGGTTACCGCTCAACAAGCAACTTATAAGAAATAAGATACATAGCTACATATTCTTCACCACAATAGTTTTTAAGGCTATTTTCCCATGAGCTATATATTTTAAAGACAAAGAATAGAATTTTAAAGGTAGCACTCAAGTAATGTACTTTGGAATGGCAGAGAAATACCATGTAGTAGGTAGGTATGGTGGACACAAATGGCATAGTATTTGGCTCAAGGATTTGGATGCACGAGAAGAATTTCTCTCAATACAAGGCTAGGCTAGCAAGGTTGTTTGAAGCAAACTCAAGTATAAAAGGTGCAGCAAAGCTCACATATGAACATATTGTAAGTATTATAAGACTTTACATTGTCTCCTTGTTGTTCAAACACCTTAACCAGAAAATATCTAGACTCTAGAGAAACCAATCATGCAAACCAAATTTTAACAAGCTCTATGTAGTTCTTCATTAATGGGTGCAAAGTACATGATGCAAGAGCTTAAACATGATCTATATGAGCACAACAATTGCCAAGTATCACATTATTCAAGACATTATACCATTTACCACATGCGGCATTTTCTGTTTCCAACCATATAATAATGAATGAAGTAGTTCAACATTCGCAATGAACATTAAAAGTATAGCTAAGAACACATGTGTTCATATGAAACAGCGGAGCGTGTCTCTCTCCCACACAAGCATGTATTTATTCGGAGAATGAAAATAATAAAACGAAAATAAAAGCACACAGACGCTCCAAGTAAAGCACATAAGATGTGACGGAATAAAAATATAGTTTCACTAGAGGTGACCTGATAAGTTGTCGATGAAGAAGGGGATGCCCAAGGCATCCCCAAACTTAGATGCTTGAGTCTTCTTGAAATATACAGGGATGAACCACGGGGGCATCCCCAAGCTTAGACTTTTCACTCTTCTTGATCATATTTTATCATCCTCCTCTCTTGACCCTTGAAAACTTCCTCCACACCAAACTCAAAACAAACTCATTAAAGGGTTAGTGCGTAATCAAAAATTCACATATTCAGAGGTGACACAATCATTCTTAACACTTCTGGACATTACCCAAAGCTACTGAAAATTAATGGAACAAAGAAATCCATCAAACATAGCAAAACAGGCAATGCGAAATAAAAGACAGAATCTAACAAAATAGAACAGTCCGTAAAGACGAATTTTTTAGAGGCACCAGACTTGCTCAGATGAAAATGCTCAAATTGAATGAAAGTTGCGTACATATCTGAGGATCACGCACGTAAATTGGCAGATTTTTCTGAGTTACCTACAGAGAATCCTACTCAAATTCGTGACAGCCAAGAAATCTGTTTCACGCGCAAGTAATCCAAATCTAGTATTGACTTTACTATCAAAGACTTTACTTGGCACAACAATGCAATAACATAAAGATAAGAAGAGGTTGTTACAGTAGTAACAACTTCCAAGACTCAAATATAAAACAAAATTGCTGTAGTAAAATAAAGACATGGGTTATCTCCCTAGAAGTGCTTTCTTTATAGCCATTAAGATGGGCTCAGCAGTTTTAATGATGCACTCGCAAGAAATAAGAGTTGAAGCAAAAGAGAGCATCAAGAAGCAAATTCAAAACAAATTTAAGCCTAACCCACTTCCTATGAAAAGGAATCTTGTAAATAAACAAATTCATGAAGCATAATGCAACAAGCATAGAAAGATAAAACAAGTGTAACTTCAAAAATTTCAGCATATAGAGAGGTGTTTTAGTAACATGAAAATTTCTACAACCATATTTTCCTCTCTCATAATGATTTTCAGTAGCATCATGAACAAACTCAACAATATAACTATCAAATGAAACATTCTTATCATGAGCTATATGCATAAAATTATTACTCTCCACATAAGCATAATCAATTTTATTAGTTGTAGTGGGAGCAAATTCAACAAAGTAGCTATCATTATTATTCTCATCAAGTGTAGGAGGCATAGTATAATCATAATAAAATTTACTCTCCATAGTAGGCGGCACCAAAAGACCACTATCATTATAATCATCATAAATCGGAGGCAAAGTATCATCAAAGAAAATTTTCTCCTCAAAACTTGGGGGACTAAAAATATCATGCTTATCAAAACCAGCTTCCCCAAGCTTAGAATTTTCCATATCATTAGCAACAATGGTGTTCAAAGCGTTCATACTAATATCATTGCTACTAGCATGCAAATAAGTTTCCATAAGTTTTTTAATTTTCGCATCAAACAATCCATGTCTTAACTCAGGAAATAGAATAAGAAGCTCATTGTTATTTTCCATTATGCCTAACTAGTGAAAAATAAAAACAAGAAATAAAAAGATGCAATTGCAGGATCTAAAGGAAATAGCTTCGAGCACTCACACACCGGCAACAATGCTAGGAAATAGCTTAGTAGTCGGAGGATGTGAATACCTTTTACCTTACCTCCCCGGCAACGGCGCCAGAAAATAGCTTGATGTCTACGCACGCTTCTATTCCTGTAGACAGTGTTGGGCCTCCAAGAGCAGAGGTTTGTAGAACATCAGCAAGTTTCCCTTAAGTGAATCACCCAAGGTTTAGAGGACAAAGATATCTCTCTCAAGCAACCCTGCAATCACGATACAAGAAGTCTCTTGTGTCCCCAACACACCTAATACACTTGTCAGATGTATAGGTGCACTAGTTCGGCGAAGAGATAGTGAAATACAAGTGGTATGAATGAATATGAGCAGTAGTAACGGCGCCGTAAAATAGCTTGCCGGGCGTGCGATTGATGGTAGTAATATTGCAGGAAGTAAAGATGCGAGAAAATAGTAAATAAGCGATGATTGCAGTATTTGGAAACAAGGCCTAGGGATCATACTTTCACTAGTGGACACTCTCAACATTGATCACATAATAAAACCACTCTACACTCTCTTGTTGGATGATGAATGATACGTCTCAAACGTATCTATAATTTCTTATGTTCCATGCTACTTTTATGATGATACTTACATGTTTTATACACACTTTACATCGTTTTGATGCATTTTCCGGAACTAACCTATTGACGAGATGCCGAAGGACCAGCTTGCTCGTTTTCTGCTGTTTTTGGTTTCGTAAATCCTAGTAAGGAAATATTCTTGGAATCGGACGAAATCAACGCCCAGCATCTTAGAATTCCACGGAGCTTCCAGAACACCCGAGAGCCACCAGAGGGGAGCCCTGGGGGGCCCACACGTGTGGGCGCCGCGGCCAGGGGGTAGGGCATGCGCCCCTAGTGTGTGGTCCCACCAGGACTCCACCGACCTTGCCCTTCCGCCTACTTAAAGCCTCCGTCGCGAAAACCCTAGACGGAAAAGCCACGGTACGAGAAACCTTCCAGAGCCGCCGCCATCGCGAAGCCAAGATCTGGGGGACAGGAGTCTCTGTTCCGGCACGCCGCCGGGACGGGGAAGTGCCCCCGAAGGCATCTCCATCAACACCACCGCCATCTTCATCACCGCTGCCGTCTCCCATGAGGAGGGAGTAGTTCTCCATCGAGGCTAAGGGCCGTACCGGTAGCTATGTGGTTAATCTCTCTCCTATGTACTTCAATACAATGATCTCATGAGCTGCCTTACATGATTGAGATTCATATGAGTTTTGTATCACTATTCATCTATGTGTTACTCTAGTGATGTTATTAAAGTATTCTATTCCTCCTTCATGGTGTAACGGTGACAAGGTGTGCATCATGTAAGTACTTGGCGTAGGTTATGATTGTAATCTCTTGTAGATTATGAAGTTAATTATTACTATGATAGTATTGATGTGATCTATTCCTCCTTCATAATGTGATGGTGACAGTGTGCATGCTATGTTAGTACTTGGTGTAATTGCAATGATCTATCATGCACTCTAAGGTTATTTAAATATGAATATCGAATGTTGTGGAGCTTGTTAACTCCGGCATTGAGGTGCTCTTGTAGCCCTACACAATTAGTGGTGTTCATCATCCAACAAGAGAGTGTAGAGTGGTTTTATTATGTGATCAATATTGAGAGTGTCCACTAGTGAAAGTATGATCCCTAGGCCTTGTTTCCAAACACTGAAACTCCGTTTATTTATCGTTTCGTTGCATGTTTACTCGCTGCCATATTTTATTCAGATTGCTATTACCACTCATATACATCCATACTACTTGTATTTCACTATCTCTTCGCCGAACTAGTGCACCTATACATCCGACAAGTGTATTAGGTGTGTTGGGGACACAAGAGACTTCTTGTATCGTGATTGCAGTGGTTGCTTGAGAGGGATATCTTTGTCCTCTTCCTCCCCGAGTTCGATAAACCTTGGGTGATCCACTTAAGGGAAACTTGCCGCTGTTCTACAAACCTCTCGCTCTTGGAGGCCCAACACTGTCTACAAGAATAGAAGCACCCGTAGACATCAAGCACTTTTCTCGGCGCCGTTGCCGGGAGGAAAGGTAAAATACACTCATACTCCGGTCCCGTGTAACCGAGTACTTTTCTCGTTGCCATTGTGTGAGTGTTCGAAGCTATTTCCTTTAGATCCCGCAATTGTATCTTTTTGTTTCTTGTTAAACACTAGTAAGGCATAATGGAAAACATCTGTGAGCTTTTTATACTATTTCCTGAGTCAAGACATGAATGGTTTAATGCGAAAATTAAAATACCTATGGAATCTTATTTGCATGCTAGTGGCAATGATATTAGTATGAACGCTTTGAACACCATTGTTGCTAACGGATGAAGCTCGGTGATCACATGGGTACGTGAGCACGCGTTTATTGCACGACACGTGTCTAACATCGTTAGTTTGCCGTTTGTATCTGAGATGGAACGCAACGTGTGGTCTAAAAAGTAAAGCCAGACCTCCTTTATCCTTCTCAATCGAGAGCCCCGCTAATCCCCATCGACAGAACGACCTCGCTGGAAACAGCTCGAACAGCGCCGGAAGATCTAGAGTCAACGGGATGCCGGATGCGCAGCTTTGGCCGGATTCGGAAGCGATTCTTCGTCGCCGGCGCTGGTAAAATAGGGAGGCAGAGGCTGCCCCGACCGTCCAGCCGCCGCCCCGACCTGCCTTCTCTCCGCGATTCGAGCGGAACACCTGCCGAACTCCCTCGCGAATCCCACCATCCGGAGCACCTGCAGGTAGCAGATGACCCGGAAGAGGACGCAGATCATGAAGAAGACGGCGGTGCGGTAGACCCAGGAGGCGACGTCGAGCGCGCAGGCGGCGGCGTTCCACCGGGGGAGCGGAACGGAGCGGCGTCCCGAGCACTCGGCAGGGCCTTGTACGCGGCGTCGGCGAGGGAGCAGGGCACGAGGAAGCATGCGAGGACGCGGAAGGAGCGGGCCAGCTGCGCGGTGTAGCCCGCACGCACCGCGTCGGAGTCATGGCGGAGGCGGTCGATGCAGAGCAGGCGGCGCAGGCCCACCCGGAGCAGCGAGGCGAGGGAGAGGTGCGCGAGCGCGGCCGCCAGCGTGAGCGAGGCCTGCACCTGCCCGTCGAAGGGCCGGTCCGGCGTGTCGGGAGGGAGCGCGAGGGTGACGGCCGCGGGCGCCGCCACGGCTAGGAGGAAGAAGGCCGCCCAGGAACCCGCGGAGCGGGGACCGGAGATGTGGTCGACGCACATCCAGCGGAGGCAGGCCCGGAAGCTGCGGAGCTCGTCCCGCGCGTGCGACGCGCATCGGGTGTACAGCGCCGCCGACGGATCCCGATGCGGCGGTGCGCCAAGGGGAGGTGGCCGGTTGGGGCCGCGTCTGACTTCTCGCCTGTGAGCTGCAACCAAAAAAGGGGAAAGCAGGGGCTAGGAGTGGGAGGTGATGCGGGGAAAGCAAGGGAAGCAGCCAAAAAGGGTTTCACGCCGTTGGTCGTCGTGAGGCAGCAATTAAATCTCAACGTTGATCCAACGGTGACTAGAGGGTGCGCACGTACCCCCCTGAACACCAAATCCACTCTCTTGTTGCTAATGATATAGAAAGTTCTAAGCTTGGGGAAGCTGATTTTGATGAGCATGATATTTTTGGTCCCCCAAGCATTGAGGAGAAAATTTTCTTTGATGATACTTTGCCTCCTATTTATGATGATTATAATGATAGTGGTCTTCTGGTGCCACCTACTATGGAGGATAAAGCTTGTTATGATTATACTATGCCTCCTATATTTGATGATGATAATAATAATGATAGCTACTTTGTTGAATTTGCTCCCACTACAACTAATAAAATTGATTATGCTTATGTGGAGAGTAATAATTTTATGCATGAGACTCATGATAAGAATGTTTCATTTGATAGTTATATTGTTGAGTTTGCTCATGATGCTACTGAAAGTTATTATGAGAGAGGAAAATATGGTTGTAGAAGCTTTCATGTTACTAAAACACCTCTCTATATGCTGAAATTTTTGAAGTTACACTTGTTTTATCTTTCTATGCTTGTTGCATTATGCTCCATGAATTTGTTTATTTACAAGATTCCTATGCATAGGAAGCATGTTAGGCTTAAATTTGTTTTGAATTTGCTTTTTGATGTTCTCTTTTGCTTCAACTACTATTTTTTGCGAGTGCATCATTAAAACTGCTGAGCCCATCTTAATGGCTATAAAGAAAGCACTTCTTGGGAGATAACCCATGTCTTTATTTTACTACAGCAATTTTGTTTTATATTTGAGTCTTGGAAGTTGTTACTACTGTAGCAACCTCTCCTTATCTTTATTTTATTGCATTGTTGTGCCAAGTAAAGTCTTTGATAGTAAAGTCAATACTAGATTTGGATTGCTGCGCAGAAACAGATTTCTTGCTCGTCACGAATTTCAATATGCCTCTCCGTAGGTAACTCGAAAAATCTGCCAATTTACGTGCGTGATCCTCGGATATGTACGCAACTTTCATTCAATTTGGGCATTTTCATCTCGAGCAAGTCCGGTGCCTCTTAAAAATTCGTCTTTACGGATCGTTCTGCTTTTGATGATTCTGCCTTTTATTTCGCATTGCCTCTTTTGTCGTGTTGGATGGATTTCTTTGTTCCATTAACTTCCAAGTAGCTTTGGGCAATGTCCAGAAGTGTTAAGAATGATTGTGTCACCTATGAATATGTGAATTTTTTATTATGCACTAACCCTCTAATGAGTTTGTTTCGAGTTTGGTGTGGAGGAAGTTTTCAAGGGTCAAGAGAGGAGGATGATACAATATGATCAAGAAGAGTGAAAAGTCTAAGCTTGGGGATGCCCCCGTGGTTCATCCCTGCATATTTCAAGAAGACTCAAGCATCTAAGCTTGGGGATGCCCAAGGCATCCCCTTCTTCATCAACAACTTATCAGGTCATTTCTCTTGAAACTATATTTTTATTCAGTCACATCTTATGTACTTTACTTGGAGCGTCTGTTTGTTTTTGTTTTTGTTTTTGTTTGAATAAAATATGATCCATCATGCTTGTGTGGGAGAGAGACACGCTCCGCTGTTGCATATGAACACATGTGTTCTTAGTTTTATTTTTAATGTTCATGGCGAAGGTTGAAACTGCTTCGTTCATTGTTATATGGTTGGAAACAGAAAATGATGCATGTGGTAATTGGTATATGGTCTTGAATAATTTGATACTTGGCAATTGTTGTGCTCATATAGATCATGTTTAAGCTCTTGCATCATGTACTTTGCACCTATTAATGAAGAACTACATAGAGCTTGTTAAAATTTGGTTTGCATGATTGGTCTCTAGAGTCTAGATATTTTCTGGTTAAGGTGTTTGAACAACAAGGAGACGATGTAAAGTCTTATAATGCTTACAATATGTTCTTATGTAAGTCTTGCTGCACCGTTTTATACTTGAGTTTGCTTCAAACAACCTTGCTAGCCTAGCCTTGTATTGAGAGGAATTCTTCTCGTGCATCCAAATCCTTGAGCCAAAGACTATGCCATTTGTGTCCACCATACCTACCTACCACATGGTATTTCTCTGCCATTCCAAAGTAAATTACTTCACGTGCTACCTTTAAACAATTCAAAACTTTATTATCTCTTATTTGTGTCAATGTTTTATAGCTCATGAGGAAGTATGTGGTGTTTTATCTTTCAATCTTGTTGGGCAGCTTTCACCTATGGACTAGTGGCTTCATCCACTTATCCAATAATTTTGCAAAAAGAGCTGGCGCGGGGTTCCCAGCCCCCAATTAATTAACTTTCATTAATTATTTTTCTTCACATGTTTTGCCCTGATTCATCAGTAAGCAACTTAATTTTGCAAATAGACACTCCTCCATGGTATGTGAATGTTGGAAGGCACCCGAGGATTCGGTTAGCCATGGCTTGTGTAAGCAAAAGGTTGGGAGGAGTGTCATCAATAATGAAACTAAAATACATGTGTAAACAAAAGAGAAGAGGGATGATCTACCTTGCCGGTAGAGATAACGTCCTTCATGGGAGCCGCTCTTGAAAGTCTGGTTGATGAGGTAGTTAGAGTGCCCACTACCATTCGTTGACAACAACAAACACCTCTCAAAACTTTACTTTTATGCTCTCTATATGATTTCAAAACTTAAAAAGCTCTAGCACATGATTTAATCCCTGCTTCCTCTCGCGAAGGGCCATTCTTTTACTTTATTGTTGAGTCAGTTTACCTATTCTTTCTATCCTAGAAGCAAACACTTGTATCAACTGTGTGCATTGATTCTTACATGTTTACCTATTGCACTTGTTATATTGCTTTAGAGAGTGGATTTGGTGTTCAGGGGGGTACGTACGCACCCCCTAGATACCGTTGGATTTGCTTTTAGATTCGCTCTCCGTGAGTAGATGCTAACGGAGATCAAACGGCCGTGAAATCCCCTTCCGTGAGTTATTAGCGATTAAAATAGATGCGGGTTTCTTCCGCAGAGGCACCCCTTCCGTGAGTTGCTATCCTGCCTCCTCGACCACGACCCCACCGCGCTTGTTCTCCAGCGCTTATCAGTGGTGACGGCCGGCTTCCTTGAGCTCGGCGCAACGCCGGGCACCATGGATCTGCGTAGAACGACGGGTCGGGAGGCTACTCATCGCGTCGTGTAGGAGCTTGGGCTGGCGTCCAAATCGACTCAACGGGGGACTAGGGGCAGCCATGGCGGTCCAGATCTTCTCTCCTCCCGGCCGGACTCGGGGGCGGCCGAGCTCCCGCAGATTCGATTCTTCCCCCAACAGATCGACGGTGGGCGGGCTCCCGGAGTCGAAGAAGACGGCCGCCATGGCCTCCCCCTCGAGCGTCCGCCATGCCCCCCACATCGAGCGTTCGCTCGCCGGCAGCGCTCGACGGTGGGCAGGCTCCCGGAGTCGCAGTAGACGGCCACGCGTCGCCGTCCGTCCTCCACCGCTCGGGTGACCTCCACCGCTCGACGGATCTGGGGCAGCAGGGAAGATGGGGTTGGGGAGGAGACGAGGTCGGGATGCTTCCGTGCGCGTGCGGGATGGGGTTGGGGAAGATGGGGTTGGGGAGGAGCTAGCTGGGTGGCGGTGGAGGCGCTAGGCCAGCCGGCAGCAGTGCTCGGTCGATCTGCAGTGGATCTGGCGTGTTTTTTTTTTATGAGATGATCTGGCGTGTGGTTGGGGAGGACAGAATGAGTGGGGGTGGAGGGGAAGAGCACACGCTGAGTTCCCATCTCGTGACGGACAAGTGAACGTCGTTAGCCACGTGTATGTTTCTGGGGGCGTGCGCACCTACCCATCTGGGTACCAGGTTTCATCCGTATTGCTTTATGTTGACAACTATCCATGAGATATACATGTTACAAGTTGAAAGCAATTGCTGAAACTTAATCATCCTTTGTGTTGCTTCAATGCCTTTACTTTGAATTTATTGCTTTATGAGTAACTCTTATGCAAGTCTTATTGATGCTTGTCTTGAAAGTATTATTCATGAAAAGTCTTTGCTATATGATTCAGTTGTTTACTCATTGTCTTTACCATTGCTTTGAATCGCTGCATTCATCTCATATGATTTACAATAGTATTGATCAAGATTATGATAGCATGTCACTTCAGAAATTATCCTTGTTATCGTTTACCTACTCGAGGGCGAGTAGGAACTAAGCTTGGGGATGCTTGATACGTCTCAAACGTATCTATAATTTCTTATGTTCCATGCTACTTTTATGATGATACTTACATGTTTTATACACACTTTACATCGTTTTGATGCATTTTCCGGAACTAACCTATTAACGAGATGCCGAAGGGCCAGCTTGTCTGTTTTCGCTGTTTTTGGTTTCAGAAATCCTAGTAAGGAAATATTCTCGGAATCGGACGAAATCAACGCCCAGCATCTTAGAATTCCACGGAGCTTCCAGAACACCCAAGAGCCACCAGAGGGGAGCCCTGGGGGGCCCACACGTGTGGGCGGCGCGGCCAGGGGGTAGGGCGCGCCCCCCTAGTGTGTGGTCCCACCAGGACTCCACCGACCTTGCCCTTCCGCCTACTTAAAGCCTCCGTCGTGAAAACCCTAGACGGAAAAGCCACGGTACGAGAAACCTTCCAGAGCCGCCGCCATCGCGAAGCCAAGATCTGGGGGACAGGAGTCTCTGCTCCGGCACGCCGCCGGGACGGGGAAGTGCCCCCGGAAGGCATCTCCATCGACACCACCGCCATCTTCATCACCGCTGCCGTCTCCCATGAGGAGGGAGTAGTTCTCCATCGAGGCTAAGGGCTGTACCGGTAGCTATGTGGTTAATCTCTCTCCTATGTACTTCAATACAATGATCTCATGAGCTGCCTTACATGATTGAGATTCATATGAGTTTTGTATCACTATTCATCTATGTGTTACTCTAGTGATGTTATTAAAGTATTCTATTCCTCCTTCATGGTGTAACGGTGACAGTGTGTGCATCATGTAAGTACTTGGCGTAGGTTATGATTGTAATCTCTTGTAGATTATGAAGTTAATTATTACTATGATAGTATTGATGTGATCTATTCCTCCTTCATAGTGTGATGGTGACAGTGTGCATGCTATGTTAGTACTTGGTGTAATTGCAATGATCTATCATGCACTCTAAGGTTATTTAAATATGAATATCGAATGTTGTGGAGCTTGTTAACTCCGGCATTGAGGTGCTCTTGTAGCCCTACACAATTAGTGGTGTTCATCATCCAACAAGAGAGTGTAGAGTGGTTTTATTATGTGATCAATGTTGAGAGTGTCCACTAGTGAAAGTATGATCCCTAGGCCTTGTTTCCAAACACCGAAACTCCGTTTATTTATTGTTCGTTGCATGTTTACTCGCTGCCATATTTTATTCAGATTGCTATTACCACTCATATACATCCATACTACTTGTATTTCACTATCTCTTCGCCGAACTAGTGCACCTATACATCCGATAAGTGTATTAGGTGTGTTGGGGACACAAGAGACTTCTTGTATCGTGATTGCAGGGGTTGCTTGAGAGGGATATCTTTGTCCTCTTCCTCCCCGAGTTCGATAAACCTTGGGTGATCCACTTAAGGGAAACTTGCTGCTGTTCTACAAACCTCTGCTCTTGGAGGCCCAACACTGTCTACAAGAATAGAAGCACCCGTAGACATCAATGAACACCATTAATTGTGTAGGGCTACAAGAGCACCTCAATGCCGGAGTTAACAAGCTCCACAACATTCAATGTTCATATTTAAATAACCTTAGAGTGCATGACAGACCAACGCAATTATACCGAGTACTAACATAGCATGCACACTGTCACCTTCAAGCTACGAAAGGGGGAATAGATCACATCAATACTATCATAGTAATAGTTAACTTCGTAATCTACAAGAGATCACAATCATAAACTACGCCAAGTACTACATGATGCACACACTCGTCACCATTACATCATGGAGGAGGAATAGACTACTTTAATAACATCACTAGAGTAGCACATAGATTAATAGTGATATAAAGCACATTGCAATCATAAAAGAATATAAATAAGCACTTCACTATGCTATTCTGAATTACTCTTTGGCAAGATAACGAACACTAATTCATCATGTAGGCAAACCTTAAAGATGTATTCCCAAGTACTAATAAACACCCCACGCTGTCACTGTGAGCATTCATAGGAGGTACTAACACGCCACAATTTCATAGAGACATCCAACTCAAATCATAACTCAGTGAATAAGTATTCTGTGAAATATAGCCTAAGAGACCCACACGGTGCACACACTGTCACCTTTACACACGTGGGACAATGAGTCTCCGGAGATCACATAAGTAAAATCCACTTGAATAGCATAACAACATCTATATTACAAGCTCATCATATGGATCTCAATCATGTAAGGCAGCTCATGAGATCATTGTATTGAAGTACATGGGAGAGAGATTAACCACATAGCTACCGGTACAGCCCTTAGCCTCGATGGAGAACTACTCCCTCCTCATGGGAGACAAGCAGCGGTGATGAAGATGGCGGTGGTGTCGATGGAGATGCCTTCCGGGGGGACTTCCCCGTCCCGGCGGCGTGCCGAAACAGAGACTTCTGTCCCCCAGATCTTGGCTTCGCGATGGCGGCGGCTCTGGAAGGTTTCTCGTACAGTGGCTTTTCCGTATCGAAGAATTAGGTCAGGGAGGCTTAAATAGGCGAAGAGGCGGAGTCGGAAGGGCTACGGGGCAGCCACACAACAGGGGGGGCCCTGGGCCGCGCCGGCCTCATGTGTGGGGCCCACCTGGCTCTCCTCTGGCCCCTCTCCGGTGTTCTGGAAGGTTCGTGGAATTATAAGATGCTGGGCGTTGATTTCGTCCGATTCCGAGAATATTTCCTTACTAAGATTTCTGAAACCAAAAACAGCAGAAAACAGGAACTGGCCCTTCGGCATCTCGTCAATAGGTTAGTTCCGGAAAATGCATAAATATGACATATAATGTGTATAAAACATGTGAGTATCATCATAAAAGTAGCATGAAACATAAGAAATTATAGATACGTTTGAGACGTATCACTCCCCAGGTGACCTACGAGATCAATGGAAATGAATACAACAAGCCATATTATCTTGCTGATGGCATCTACCCTGACTGGGTCACACTGGTGAAGACAGTCCGTAATCCAAACTCTGAGAAGACGAGGAGGTTTGCCAAGATGCAAGAGGCTTGCAGGAAAGATGTGGAGTGTGGATTTGGTGTGCTCCAAGCTCGGTGGGCAATTGTCCGTCACCCGGCAAGAACATGGTCGCTGAAGACCATGCATGAGGTGATGACATGTTGCGTGATCATGCACAACATGATCGTTGAGAACGAGCGTCCTGATGGCCGCAATGAGAACCACTGAGAATTCAAATGTGAGCTGGTTGCGCCACTTCATGGAGCTTCATCTTGGGAGGACTATCTACATATGAATGTAGAAGTCACTAACGAGAACATCTGCAAACAGCTGCAAACGGATCTGATTGAGTATCAGTGGACATTGGTTGGGCATGAAGATCATGCCTAGAGAAATACTATCTTATTTTCATGCAGGCTTTTCAAAATTTGAATGTAATAGTTGGATTCTTTATTTTGTTGTTTGAAAACTTCATAATTGATGCAAACGCGGAAATGTGTCGTACCGCTGGAGCCACCCTCAGGCGCAAACGGACGCGCGGATAAAAACGGTCTGTCTAGCATCGGCCGCGCGACGCAAACGGGGTTAGCGGACACCGAAATGCGTCGCGCCGCTAGAGAGCTGCAAACGGAGCAGCTGCCTACGAAATCTGCCTTTCGAATAGGATGACACGTCTACGTCATGATTTCTTCTCGAACTGTCCACGTCTTGATTTGATTTGCACACCAAACTGAGGAACCTTGGAGACTGTTTGTGTATTGTGGACTATGACAGAGGGTCGACGCTCGCTGTTTGGCCGACAAGAGACAGCCCCCGTCACCCGTGTATGTAGGTAGAGGGCGGAGCGGTCGATGGTGACGGCCGGCGCGCGGTGCTTTCTCGCGTCGCCGTCGGTGGCCCGGTGGCCGTGGAGTGGAGCGGGACGGATCGGTTCGCCGGAACCAGAAAACATGCTACGGGTGCTGGAAACTCTGAAAATCGGGAGCGACCAAATTCGCTTCTTGGTAGCGTACATGGATCTAGTTTCCGTATATTTCAAAGATCGAACCGCTTGTTTGATGGCACGCGTGTTTCGTTTGTACTCCGCTATCATCCTTGTAGTCTGAAGTTTTCGAGGGAGGCGATAGTACAGCAACGCATCGCTGTTTCAGCTCCATGCCGCTGCCGGCCTGCTCACCGATGACGGATAGATAGATCTGGCGCCAGTGGGCCAGCTACGGTGCTTGCTGTCTTTTTTTTTAAAGAACGAAGACCACAACGACCTGGAGCTTGCATTACTTCGGCCATGGGTAAACAGCTACACATCAGACTTTACGGAAGTTGAAAATTACACAATATGGCCTTGCACTTTTACATGGAACACCCTACAAAAATAGCAACGGCTTGAAATGGGGAGGAGGGACAACGAGACTCTGTCTCGCTGAGCTGTGGAAAAAAAAGTAGAAAAATAACAATTCAATTGACATAAACGGAAATCTGTGGCGTGCAACCCGGTCGCACCGAACTTTCAGCAAAGACAAAAAGTTTTCTTGCCTTGACAATTCGGATGAGACAGCAGCAGAAGATGAAGGGGATTTGTCTGATCTGTTTCAGTGCTCTTTTTGCGGTGCCCAAATGTGCAGGCAAGGCAAGGGAGAAAAGATTAATTCCTGTCCAATTGGCATCAGTAGCGTAAAGCTGCACGCAGAAAGGAGATACGCATCAGAATAATGGAGAGCGTATCGTCTCGCGCGCGCTGGCGGCCAGGATTTCCTCACCGTGATTACTGATTAGCCTAGCTCGTTCACCGTATACCTTGCTCGCGTTGCCTGGCTCCATGTACGCATCTTCTGGTGGTTGACCAACGGTTATATGCTATCGTTAGTTCGTTACAGCATCTCTAGCAATGGCATCGTTACAAGGTCTCTAGCAGATACCATAAAAATGGCAAGACCATATAATGCTCTTAGATAATCTCCAATCAGCTCCCATACAGCGTCAGGCAAAGGCGAGTTGTGTATGGGGAGCTCCGGCTCAAGATTTTTCTATGTGGGGCTGTTTTCCTAGCCGTGCTCCCCCTAAATCCCCCTCCCCTTCCTCCCCTCCTAAATTTTAAAAACGGTGTGAATGTAGGAAGTAGATACATATGTATGGCGCAAACTCAACAATCACGGAGCAGTTCAGCTCATACATAGTAACATGAAATTAAAACAGGAAAAAGAACTAGTCAAGGCCGAGGCGGTTGTAGAAGACGATGTAGTCGCTGTCTTCATCGTAGCTCCCGTCCTTGGGCTCCACCTAGGAGCTGCAGCCTTGGCCGAGGTTGCCACGGCGGTGCGGTGGAGAGTCCTCCACCTCGAAGACGATGCTGAGGGAATTTCAACCGCGGCTCCTTGCCACCTGCGATGTGCTCGGGGACATCGGCGAGCATGCATTCGAGCACGCCCCATCAGATTCGGCGCGCCAAGGAGTTCTTGGTCGGGGGCGGCGGGCGATTGGAGATGCTCTTATGGTCGTGCCATGATTCTTGCCACGCATTCCTGGGATGAGGTGGAAAAAAAGAGGAGCTGTTCTAGTGGACCCTTGCCTCGTTGCCGTATTCTCTTGACCGTTGGACTGGATCATCGGGCGCGCTGGGTAGACTGGTAGAGTAATCATCTGCAACAACCTTGAAACGGTCGAAGAGTGTGTAGCATCGTATCGATGATTCGATGGTGCGTCGTGGTGGGCGCACCGCATGCGCCGATTGATTTGCTGTGGGATCGTGCCCACGGGTTTGCCGCCAGCTGAATCGCAGCATCAGCAAGGGTCTGGGGTCAACCCTGTGCGCTTGGTGCTTCAGTAACTGACGGCCTGACGACGACGCGCGCGCACTAAAAGTGTGAGGTGTAGTAACTGGCAACCTAACCGTGTGGCACGCTGTTACGCTTCGCTTTGGTTGCGGCAGTTTGCGGTTGCATGAAAGCGACGCGAAACCTACACAAGAGACCCGAATAAAGTAGGTTCCGCACGTAGTGTAGTATATTGTTTTTCGGAGGTGAAGATCCAGGTACGTACTAGTGGCGTTGGGCAAGTTGGGTTTGGGGAGCTGCACAAGTCGACAGCCACCGAGTCCCGGGGCCAAAACGTCCATCTCCAGCTTGTGCCGCTCTCCCTCTGGGAGCGTCCTCCGTGCGCCACCTCCATCTCCACCACGCAAGACGCCTACGGGAGCAGCAGCCCATCGCCATCATCAAATCCGTCGTCGTCGGCCACGCCCGCGACGTGCCCCGCCGCCCACCACATCTCAGCTCGCTCTTCCAGTCTCCCCTGTTCAGTAACTTCAGTGCAAGTGCAACAGTGAGCCTTGGCGCACGCAACGCATACTATGATATCCCCCCACCACACCACACCACGCGAGCGAGTAGTATGGCCTATGCCATGGGAGCTGGGCCCTGCCTGCGTTCCCGATCTGGATCTGGCCGACCAGAAATAGGAGCCGTAGATGCGACCACCGTTGCGCTTGCGCGCGTTCCACCAACACGGCACCGCACCCACACCCACGCACGCAGGAGACCCGTTTCCTTTCTTCAACGCACGCACCAGCACAGGGAACAAAATAAAACTTTCGCAAAAAAAAAAAAAAAAAACCACAAACGCCTGATCCAACGCGTAAGGGCATCTCCAACGGAGGTTGAGCAATTGTTTGCGTCAGCACGGACGAAACATGCGTTTGGACCCTGCTCCAACGGGGTGACGCATAGCGATCGGGCAGTCCGCAGCGACGCATATGTTTCGAATGATGCGAGCAGAGCGGTCTGGTCACCGGCGCACTCGAAGCGGCTACGTACGTTCTCGTTGTCGTCTGTGATGTCATGGATGACGGCGTATGTGGGTGGGGTCACCGCAAGGGCGGCGCTAGCCGCCACCATCTACGCCTGTGCATCGGCGATTTCCGCCCTACCCGCCCCCAGCCGCTGACGCTCTAGCTCGCGCCCTGTCGCCTCCGCTTCCGCAACCTCCGCCTCCGCCGCCTCCCGGTCCAGCTGCTTGGCCTGAAAGGCGTCGGCGGTTAGCTGCTCCTCCTCCTCCGGGTGGACTTGGCGGCACATCTGTACAACTTGATCCCAGCTAAGGTTGTGCTCGGCCATGGATGGATGCTAGGGTTTAGGTTGAGGTGTGGCCGTCACCCCCGTCGGTGTCCACCAAACATAGCCACGACGGGCGGGAAACGGCGTTCGCGCGCAGGTCCTTTCCCGCGTGCGCGAAACACCGGCGAAACGCGCCAATCTATTGGGCACGAGCGGGAACCGGTAATCGTCGGCGGTAGGCCTCGACGGGACGTTAAACCGCCATTAACGGCCTTGATGGTGTTTATGCTTAAAAAAATGCGTGAAAGAACATCTCTCGGGTTATAGTTTTATATGTTTGATGACAATATATGTGATACACTAATGTGCGTTGATATAGTGCAGAAATTAGTTGTTGTTGAAGTTGTGTTGAGAAAGAAGAAAAAGAAAGCAGGAATGTTACTCTAGGCCGGAAAATATGAAAAACAACTAAGGACATGAGTGTCGAAACCCCCTGGACTCTGGCCGGATATTTGGTCGGATGTTCTTGTCGAGCCCGGATATTCCGGGGTGGCCGGATTATCTGGTCCATACTTAGGCCGGATTATCCAGCCCCAAATTCCTGCAACGGCTCGATTCTCAGGGAGTATAAATACCCCTTCTTCCTCAACCTCAAGATGCTCATTCCTACTCAAGTTCGTCCACCATTAGAGTCACACCAAGAAACACAAGATTCACTAGATCTCCTCTTCCAACTATCCAAAGCTCTTGACCTTTGGAGAATCAAAGGAGAAGACCGCGATCTACATCTTCACTGAAGCGATTTACATTTCCTCCTCATTTGCTTGAGGACCCCTTTGCTAGTGTTCCATTTGGAAACACTAGTTGCTTGTGGTTGATTTGTTCTTATTATTGTTGTTGTGTTGTTACAGCTATTGGGAGCGTCCAATTCAGTTGTGGATGCGTGCCCCAAGAACCTTGTAAAGATCTGGTTTCCGCCTTGAGGAAATCCCTTAGTGGAACTGGGCTAGGCCTTTGTGGCGTTGCTCACAGGAGACCTAAGTGAGGCCTTCGTGGTCCTCCAAACGTAGACGTACTTCCTCTTAAAAGGAAGGAACTACGAGAATCATCTTCGTGTCTCCGCGTGCTCTACTCTCGATTACCTCTATCCTTAATAGCTCTATTATATCTTGTCTAGCTATATCTTGCTAGTTATATATCTTGTCATATAAGTTCACATAGTTGCATATCTAGAGAATTTATCTTTGTGTCAAGCCTAAATTGAAAAAGAACTAAAAATTAGGTAGCACCTAATCACCCCCCTCTAGGTGCGACACACGATCCTTTCAATTGGTATCAGAGCCTCAGCTCTTATTTTGGGCTTAAACCGCCTAAGAGTATGCCAGATGATGGGCATTCGGAAGGGGCCGCAAAGCCGGCCTCCATGGAGGATCTCAAGTTGATGGAAACATCATCGAGATCCTTCATGGAAGCTAATATGGAAATATGAAGACATATTTTTCGGGGCTTATAAAACCTACCCCTCCCGCCGTTCCTGTCATAGAGGAAAATGACAAGGACTCTTTAGAAGAGGGAGAGACTTTGGGCTCACCCTCTACTATAAAGCCCTTCGATGGTGATCACTTAGACAAAATTAAAACCCCTCACACTTCTCCTAAAAAGGGTGATGGTGACAGCTACAATGCCATTCCTCCTCCGTTTCGCTCTCCCGATATCCCGTTTCCCCACCCTTATATAAACAATAGGGGTGATCCACCCAAGTTTAATGTTGAAGATTTTAATAAGTGGCAATTTGAGTTTCGCTCTTATGTATGCACTGCCTCTAATGAGTTTTGGAGAATCATTGTTGAAGGTTTCAAGCCTTACAACCCCAACAAATTGAATAGAAGAGAAGATGTTGATAACAAACTCAACTCCATTTCCTTAAACATGATTAAACAAGGTGTGGGGACAAAGGACTTGTCTTATGTTCGTAACTTCACCACCGCAAGGAAGCTTGGGAGGGCTTGTCCGTAATCTTTATGGGAAGTGAAAGAATGAAGAGAAACAAGTATAGTGCTCTTCGAAACCAAGACGAAGGGTTCATGAGGTTGCCAGTTGAAGATCATCATGAGATGTATAGAAGGCTTATCACCATTGCCGATGCCTTTCAGAATGTGGGTGCCCAACATATTGATGACTTTTGGATCAAGCACAAGTATATTGATTGCATGATGCCTTATAAACCCATTGATGTCAAGAGTCTCCTTGGAAGAGAAAACTATCCTAAACTAACCTCCTATCAAGTGGTGCACGATATGCAAGCGCTCAAGGTGGCCGGACAAAACTCTCAAGATTCTTGGAATCATGCTATAGGGATGGCGAGAGGTACAAATCTTGCTTTGAAGATCAATACGGTGGAAGAGATGGACACTCAAGAACCATATAGGACCTCTTGGAGCATGTCCTATCCGGAGGATTTGGAATACCACTACCATGACCATATGGTATTCCATGCATGAACCTTTTGGGTTGATCCATCCAAAGCAAAGTAAGAAAACATCAAGAGAAACAAAACAAGTGGGTTCAAGAGCTCGGGTCGAAGATCAAGATCTTGCTTCAGTTGTGGTGACAAGTTTCATTTCATCGTCGAGTGCCCCTATGAGAATAGAGAAACTCATGGTGGAAGACTCATTTCCAAGAACAAGAGCAAAGATTCAAACGCCCCCAACAAGAAACTCTACATCTAGAATAACAAGAACAAGAGGCTATCAAGGATTGTGCTAATGACTAAGAAGAGTATTCTTCCGACGACAATGATAGTGATAGTGATGAAGAAGAGACCTCAAAGGAAGTGGCCGCTATTGCTACTATCAATATTCCCTCTTCATCCCTCTTTGAATCCCCCAGTGAGAACCCTCACATCCAGAATGCACATTGCTTCATGACAAGGTCCTCCTTGAATACATCTATTGTGCTAGGAGCATTCCAACGAAGGGCTCTATATCTCGATGATGTAAAATCAGTTTGCAGCACGCTGGGCTCACTTTTTGGGTGAGCAGCCATGTGCCGCTTCACCAGACGCACTAAAATGCAGCACGAAGTGGGGTAGCGCTTTACCAGAGGCCGTAAAACAGAGTTCCATAAACTTAGGGCCTTTTTATGTGTGCCACCGTAGGATGGAGCCGTAGAGTGAATCCTGCATGGTTGCGCGTAGCGGAGCTTTCGGGCCGGTCCCTATGGGCGGGATCCTAGACGGGGTTTCTCAACGTAGTTTTGGGTCCCGCCAAATGCCAGGATTCTTTTGAGACCGCCGGTGCGAGGCTATTTTTTGCAATACTTTTTTTTATAAAACTATATTCATGTAAACTATCAATGGGGAATGATGTGTATTTTTTTACTACAAAAAATGACAAAAGTGTGAATCTGAATATAGTGATTTTAAAGCTCTAAAAATATTAGACTTTATAACTTTTGTTCAACTCATGATATGAAATATTTTGAATTGAGATTGTAGGTTTGTCAGGATTTTGCTCCATGATTTTTTTTTGAAATACGTAAAGATAGTTTTCGAATTTTTAAAATATACAGATAGCCCTGGATGTCGGGAGCCAAAAAGGACATTCCGGTAGATTCTCTGTATAAATTACACTTTGGAGAAATCTTGAGCTCGTTTTGAACTTTTCTGCGAGTGAGTCACCCTGGAGTGGAG